>NW_025110305.1:0-60059 GCF_011392965.1 Frieseomelitta varia | reverse complement strand
TTGCGTAGTTCTTAGCTTGATGTCGTTTCACAAACATTAAAGTTTATCGTTTTACAATTTAGCTTGATAACGTTTTACAAACTTTAATGTTTGTGAAACGTTATCAATTACCAAGGCCCACCACGTGGAGGTGACTACACACGGGTCTCATTATAATTTATTGTAAATCAGTACTGTTTCATATATTTATCACATAAGTCACCACTTGTTTTCAATTTAAGTGATTTGTTGGAAAGAGAAAAGATGTTGATGAAATAAAGCATAACTATTTGATCAGTCTAATGACTAATTTAGAATATTGCATAAATATTCTTGTTTGACAAGTTAATAGTAAAGGACTAAATTGTTTTCCAAATTATAGATTCAAAGAGAAATTCTGAATAGTAATATTATTTTTATACTAGTGTTTAATGTATATGCAAAAATATAACGTATATCACGGTAATTGTTAAAGTATATCTTGTACGATACAGGTCATGGAAATTGTATTCAAATAATCACCATGAAGTATTAACCCAACACCAAAGAAACCAAACCATGTAACTTACCAATCGTTGAAGTCAGAATTGTAGATAGAGGTTTGATTCCAGACAAATGATTAATTAAAATTTTTAAATAACACTTAGAAACATTACAGAAGAGAATTTATTATTTACTTGTTACAAATAAATTATTAGATATATTTGAACAATTAGAATATTCAGAAATATTATTTAAAAACTCACTACTAAATTTTGGTCGATGTGCACACGACGGAAGTTCAATTAGTAATGAGCTTCCATATCATTGAAGGTTAATTTAATGTTTCGATTGTCAATGACCCGGTAATGTTGACAATTTTTTTTCAAATTTCTAAAATTTGTTCGATGTGCATGCGACAGAAATATAATTATTAATGATTTTCCGCTCAAGGTTAATATATATTTTGGTCGTCGGTGATTCAGGACGGTTGATAATTTTTTTCAAACATCTAAAATTTGGTGAATGTGCCCACGACAAAAATTCAATTCGTAATGAGCGCTTGTCTGCGTATCGATTGACATTAATCTGATGTTTTGGTCGTTAATGGTGCGATACAGATAATAAAAATTTCTTAAAAATGTATTAGTGACGCGATTACTACAAAAAATTAATTAAAAATTTTATATAGTACTTAGAAATGTTATAGAAGTGAATTTATTGTTTATTTGTTACAAATAAATTATTAGAAATGTTGGATAATATTTAAACAATTAGAATATTCAGAAATATTATTTAAAAACTCACTCGTAAATTTTGGTCGATGTGCACACGACGGAAGTTCAATTGGTAATGAGCCTCCGTACTACTGAAGGTTAATTTAATGTTTCGATTGTCAGTAACCTGGAAGTATTGACAATTTTTTTCAAACTTCTAAAATTTGGTCGATGTGCACACGACAGAAATTTAATTGTTAATGATTCTCCGCTCAAGGTTAATATATATTTCGGTCGTCGGGACAGTTGATAATTTTTTTCAAACATCTAAAATTAGGTCGATGTGTCCACGACAAAAATTCAATTCGTAACGAGCTCTTGTCTGCGTATCGATTGACATTAATCTGATCTTTCGGTCGTTAATAATGCGATACAGATAATAAAAATTTCTTAAAAATGTATTAGTGACGCGATTATTACAAAAAATGGATTAAAAATTTTAAATAGTATTTAGAAATGTTATAGAAGTGAATTTATTGTTTATTTGTTACAAATAAATTATTAGAAATATTGGATAATATTTAAACATTTAGAATATGCAGAAATATTATTTAAAAACTCACTCCTAAATTTTGGTCGATGTGCACACGACGGAAGTACAATTGCTAATGAGCCTCCGTATCACTGAAGGTTAATTTAATATTTCGATTGTCAGTGACCCGGAAGTATTGACAAATTTTTTTCAAATTTCTAAAATTTGGTCGATGTGCACACGACGGAAGTTTTATTGGTAATGGTTCTCCGCTCAAGGTTAATATATTTCGGTCGTCGGTGATTCAGGACAGTTGATAATTTTTTTCAAACTTCTAAAATTTGGTCGATGTGTCCACGACAAAAATTCAATTCGTAATGAGCGCTTGTCTGCGTATCGATTGACATTAATCTGATGTTTTGGTCGTTAATGGTGCGATACAGATAATAAAAATTTCTTAGAAATGTATTAGTGACATGATTACTACAAAAAATTAATTAAAAATTTTAAATAGTACTTAGAAATGTTATAGAAGAGAATTTATTGTTCAACTGTTACAAATAAATTATTAGAAATATTAGATAATGTTTAAACAAGTAGAATATTCAGAAATATTATTTAAAAACTCACTTATAAATTTTGGTCGATGTGCACACGACGGAAGTTCAATTGATAATGAACCTCCGTACCGCTGAAAGTTAATCTAATGTTCCAGTCGTCAATGACCCGGAACTGTTGATAATTTTTTTTTAGTATTTCGAAACTGCTTTTCTATTATACTAATCAATAGTTTTTAGATTTCCATCGCAAGGTTACACTTTCATAAATATGTTACATGTCAAATGTAATAATTTATTAATTTTTTTGTCTATAACTAAATTTACATTTTCGTGATATTAATTTTTAAGTTATAACTGCATTGATGTATATTAAATAGAAATTTATGTAGAAGAAAGTTATGTAGTCAAAAATTGTGTTAAGCAGTGATCGTCGCTTCAGAATAACATATAAGTGCAACATATAAAAATTTTCGCTCGTTTGTTGTTTCAGACAGCAAAAAAATATATGTAACTATCTTTTTCGTTATTGTAAATAAAATAATTTAATTATAAATGTATTATTGAAACTATGAAATAATGCTTGGGAATTCAATCACTGATTCAATTGTTATAAGTTAATAGTTAAAATTGTTAATGTACAAAAATATCATTGAAATGCATTATTTTACAGTTTGAATAATTCGTTTGAAACAATTAAATTATTTCTACAATATTTCTAGACATTATTTAATAATTTTTAACTTTTATATTACGATTAAACAGTTAAATTAATCATTTCATTCAATAAGTCAGAGTCATTTCTCTGAAGTACGTTGTTAAAGATTCTTAGTTAATATTATTAGTTAAAAATTTTAAATAACACTTAGAAACATTACAGAGGAGAATTCATTGTTTAATTGTTACAAATAAATTATTAGAAATATTAGATGATGTTTAAACAAATAGAATATTCAGAAATATTATTTAAAATTTCACTTCGAAAGTTTAATCGATGTGCACACGGTGAAAGTTCAACTTATTATGACCATTTTGTTGCTCAACCTTCAGGTAAAGTCAGTGATGCACAGTGATAACCTTTGTCAAAAACACTTTTTCTATTCAGTTGTCAGTAATTTTACATGGAGTGCAAAACTTGACTGAATCGGTACGACAGAATGTGTCACGAAAATGATAAGGAGTTCCTTTGACCCCTCCCCCCCTCCCCCCTCTCCCCTATGAAAAAATACATTGCGTGCGATATCTATTCATATACCTCGACTGTGTCTGTGGTTTTCATTTTTATTATCATAAAATGTTTATATAGCTTTTATTTATCGATTCTCTCGTATCAATAGTAATTAGAATTTTTGCTTACAGATGGCGATGAACGCGACTTGGACGAAGAAGAAATGGCTCCTTGGGTTTCCTGTATTCCTGGTAATGTCCGGCTTTCAGCGACCGCCGTTGCTACCGCGACGTCGTGGTTTTAGCAGTAGTGTCATTCGTGTAAAAAGTAGCTCGTGTAAAAATGCTCCAAACACGGAGATTTCCGACAATGCCGGATGACGCATTGCCACCGACGACCGTCATTACGTAGCATTACGGTACATACCAGTCGAAAATTCCCGCGCAAATTGGACTCGGGTGTGTATCTATTTTATTCAGTCACTATTGACAATTCAACTTTTGTTGTTCCCAACTACTACAATCTTTCGAAAGCGAACGTATATAAATTTGAAATTCATTAGTAAGGCCCTGTAGACATTTCTCAGAATACGCGTTACTGTTTTAATTTTTATCAATTCATCGTTGAATTTATTTTCGCGAATAACGCACAATATGTTTTTAGGAAGCAAAAAATATTTGAACACATGCAAATAAACGTACTGTAGAAGTCTCTAAGTAATTACCGATTGACAATTTGTTCGAATACAGCCCGGTGAATGGAACTTACTTGTGCACGCTGTTTTCCTGGTAGCGAGAATCTCTGTAAGAGTCTGCCCCAACAGCATCGACAATGATATTCCGATATTGTCCTCTTCTTTCATTTCCTTTATTGCTTTCATGTACCGTATCTCGTATTACATCTTCAAAGTATCCTTTGCAGTAAATTGCATTTCGTAAAATCTATTTTGGTATTTGGAGGTATTAAATATCAATTTATGGGCAAGCAAGGCGTGATTCGTTTTCAATTCATTCAATATAGATATATTTATGTATCTTTGTGTGTGTTCTGCAGCGGATATAAGAAAATAGTGGTGTTAGCTAGCAGTTTAACTAGGGAATCAATTGATAGACTGGTTTCATACGTTTTTCCTGGATACTCTATCAGATTTACGATTGCATGGCTTTTATTTTACTATATTATCTATAGTAGTTATCTTTATTGTTCAAAATTTTTTATTTGATATTTTGGTCACTTCAGAAACTTTATTAACGACGATCAATGTATTAAATGAACTTACAACGCGTTATTAAATATGTACACAGAGGATGATGCAAATCTGATCCTGTTAACTGTGTTTGTTTAACATCTGAATCTAGATTCTAGATCATCGATCGTAATGCGTTGAAGCAATTTCTCTGCAGAAAATACGTGACAATACAGTCTACAAACAAATTTGAAATATAAATGAAGTTTTGATCTTCCATAAATGGCTTTATGTGACATAATAGTAGTAATAACCGTTCCTTCTTGAAATACTTGTGGCGGAAAACTCGATTTTCTTTGCTGCCAAAGTCGTTCAATTAATGCAAACTTGTACTTGGTGAGAAATGTGACGTTTCCTAATGCGATGAACGGATGGAGTTGAGGATGACTTAATCTTAATATCGGGAAGAGGAGATGTTATTCGAGATTAAATTCATGATATCAGATATACTTGTACGTAATAATATTTATTTGTCTCCATTTTGTACATTTTACACTTACAATGTTCGTTTTATTTCATTTCGTTAATTGCTTTTACAATTTTATGTTACATATCCAAATCTCTTAAATTAATCTTTAGTTTTGTTATCGTTTATTCATTTATTTATTATCATCATTGTTTGAGCGCAGCTTTCTCAATGATCTTTATTAATTTATCAATACATTTAGCACATTCTTCCACGTTTTTATGATCGATGTCGTATACCTAACGTTCGGGGAAAGAACAGCAAGATATATAATTGTTATTATTTGGGAGAAAGTATATGGCGAGACAGAAGTTCATACCTGTTTAGCAAACTGTGATTTTAGTTTCTTGTCTTGGAATATCATTTTTTCTCCTATTCTCAGATTCTTGAACGTTTTCACTCGCAAAGGGCCAAACTTTCTTCGAAACTCTTTCACATTTCCATTGCAAATGTTCTCGAGATTCTGAATTTTCGCGTGTATCCTACGTTGCCTTTCTCCCAACGAATCCACCTTCCTCGTAAACTTCAATATGTCCTTGTAACCATGGTAATAATCGCTTCTCATTTTCATCGTCAATTCTTCCTTTATCTAAATTCATTAAAAAATTATTTCTCCACATTTATTACTTATCGTTTACATTGCAATTAAGGTTTTAACTAAACGTTGATAAAATACAATAGAACATTGTCAACATTAGGTTAATGTATAAAAAAAATTATTATACTTGTTTAATACTTACATGTATATATTATATATATATATATATATATATATATATATAAAATACACTACCAATAAACATTAATAAACGAAGCGATAATAGAATATAACAGAGGATTCCAAATAATAATTTAGAATTAAAGAATTATGACTACTCGTTCGAGTTCATTTACAATAAACTGAGTATTAATAAACTGTGATAGAAAATTCTTAACATTCGTATAGAAATAGGAAGTGTAATTACTTGTTCCATTTCGTTTAGTACTTCAATCTTGTACGATAGCGGCAAGTCAGCGTGTTTACTGAAAATCCTGTCGATCCGCGCCTGATTCGATTCCATCCACGAGTCGATCTTTTTGTCGATGCTTTCGTTGCCGTAATCAATAAGAAACGATTCCTCTTGATACACATTTTCGGCAACTCGCGATAGGACCTCGCCGCTCCAGTATAAAACGCGATCTTTTTCCTCCAGTAAATCGATCCATGAATGAGGCATACGTCCCACTGTTTGCCCCATTGCTGTTTCTGCGCGAGCATGTAACTGCCAAAATTCATATCACGGCCAAATGATCTATCGGCTCGGTGTCCTCTGTCTAAAAGTCAGGTAAATACTCACAGTAGCTTATACCGGTGATCCATTACGCGTCGGATTTGCTTTGTTTTCGTGCGAAAGTTTAACCGAAATTTCAGCGACGAGAGCGTGTTGTTTGCTTTCGTTTGACAACGTTGTCGTTGAAGTTTCGTTCCTTTTAATGTTTTTAGCGCCGGATAGACAGGCGCCGATAATATCCTTCATGAAAGTGTTTGAAGCGTTTATTACGGAAAGTCTTTATGCCTACGTACATTGTACGTGTTGTGTAAAAAACACATTGAAATTTCAATAGCATTGTAAAGTCAACGTTATATGTTATAATTATATTTAGTATACGTTGTGTTATAATTATAGTTAATAAAAATATAATGTATAGCACGAACAACAATTTTGAGCACATAATAGTACAGGGAGACGTGATTTCATTGAATATCGAAGTTTATTAATATAATGGATTTCTTTTCTATTTAAATATTATTACGATCTCTGTGGAATGTATATTTACTTGTATCAAATAACTTGTAACTTTATACATGTACATTTTCACATTTTGTTTTATTAATATAGCCATGATATTGCTAATGAAATTTCAAAGTGTTTTCTAGAACACGAATATATTCATAAAATGTATGCGCGATTGCCAATAAAATTTCATACGAATATAACCGTGTCCATCGTTTTAATGTATTCTGCGAATTTTTAACGAACGATCATCGCGAAACTCTATAATATTCGCGAGTATTGAAAAGTTTATATCAATGAATTCAAGCAATACAGCAAATATTTCTAATTTTACGGCGAACAAATTGCTTTTTATGAAAGTTTTATTTCTACCATTCATTCGTTGAAAACGGTTATATTTTTAATTGTTTTCTTATACGTATGTTGTCGAATCTAAAGTTTGTTTTATTAAAATATTTGCCAATCCTTTCCTAAAATATTAAATTCTTGTAAAAATTAAATTAATTTTGTTAAATTTATTTCTGATAGGATGAAGATGCTTACAAGTTTCGTATTAATTAATGTTAAATATCCTAATTAAACTGCTTAATTAATGATAATGATAATGATAATGATAATGATAATGATAATGATAATGATAATGTCTAATATTGGTAGCGGCGCTTGGTATAGATAGAAACTATCAATAGGGGTATGCGGGTATCCGATGATCTGATGTATATTATCTATGTATATTCTAGTTTATGTAAAACACTAATATTAAACTAAAATTCGGTTACACTAATCCTGTAACATTAATTTTAGTATAATATTTTGAGTAATTCCAATATGTTGAATTTAAATTTATAGTTATAGTGTATATTCATATACTAAATTTATAGTTATAGTATACTCATATACTAAAATTGTTAGTATCTAATATAATATTATATTATTATTAATATATTAGTATATTACTATACTAATTTAAATTTAACTCATTGTAGTATATTATTTTAATACTGGTGACATCAACAACATTCCTAAATATTCCTTATTCAAATTTTCTCAAATCATCAATTTATAAACATTTAGTTGTCATCCACTATGTTCACAAAATTCGAATTTAATCTCAATTAATTCAATCCTCTCTAATTTATATTAAAATTAAACCAGATTTGATCTCTAAATCAAATTCTATTCGAATTTCATTCCACATAGATATATAGTTTCGAACATCATTGTTTCATGAAGCGTTGTCCTACGCCGTTGACGATTTTGTCATTTAAAACGAGTAGACCATGTTTCAAAAAATATCGACATGTTGTTTTTATTTTCCATTGATAGACGAAGCTTTCAAAATTGACAGAAATTATTTAACAGAATTAATAGAATTAATAGAAGTTATTTAACAGAATAGACAGAAAATTGAATAAAGATTCCAAAATTAGCAGAAATCTAAGCTGACAACTTTTTAAATTCTGTGGAATCTAACGACACTTTTTAAATAAAACTCGCAGATAAAACATTGCGACAGTTTTAAAAATTTGTAGGTTTTGCGGTGCATCAACATTTATTTTAAATTCGTGGAATTTTTAAAAATTCATAGGTTTTATAATATTTTTAAAATTTCACAACTTTTATGAAATGCAGCATTTATTTCAAATTTATAAGTTTTCTAGTGTGTTGCGATATTTCTTTAAATTCATAGAACACTATAATAATTATTTTTAATTCGTAGCTTTCTTAGAATAATACCCGACTTAGAGAGAGGAGAATTGTTTGAGAATTATAATAATTTATTATTCTTTGATCAATCCTATTTTAATCGAAATTCGAAATTTCCTCTACTCTTTAATTCACTCTAAATTCGAAACTCATAGTTCGTTGTCGAATAAGTATATCAGGGAGTCTCGTTCGATATTAAACTTTTAGATCGTTTTAAACGTTATTTAATAATTTCAAGACTGTTATTATCATTTCATAAACGTTCAACTGTCATGCACGCTATATCCACAAAATTCCAGTTTAATCCAATCTCCTCTTCTCCAATTTATGTTGAAGTCAAACCAAAACGTGTGAATTCGAATGAAATTCCCGTCGTATTACGTCCTAGTTGACGATTTCTCCTTTCGGAACGGTTAACATAGACGATGTTAAAAAAAAAAAAAAAAAAAGAAAAAGAAAAGAAAAGCATCCGACGTGTTTTCTTCCTTCCTCTTTCGACCATCGTCTCCATCTTTCTTTTCTCGCAGCGACGTCGCTGCTCCTCCATTGTTTTCCCCCCCCTGTGTAAGCAAATAACGGAGACGCGCGACAATGGGTGGAAACTTGGCCAAGCTGTCACAAAAGGTCGATTCTTCGCGGTGTGTCCACGAGGATTACATTGAGCGTGATTTCACGGTATCAGACGGCGGTAAAAAGGAACTGGAGCGGACGTCCGGCCGTCTCGAAAGTCCGCGAAATTCAATCGGCGCGCGCGTAGCTCGTGTCGGGCAGGGGTGTCAATTCAAAGCAACGTAATCTCCGTTCAGCCCAGGCAATAATCGGCTTATTGATTTCGATTCGAGGCTAAAACACCGTCCACAACAACGGCGACGCTCTAGTCGACGTGAGCTGCTTTTTCCTTCTCTCTCTCTCTCTCTCTCTCTCTCTCTCTCTCTCTCTCTCTATCTCTCTTTTTTTCCCGCGTTCTCTGTCCTTTTTAATTGACAATCCAAGCCTGCCGAGCATCGCGAGCAAGTGCGAGGTTTTTCACATTTATTTTTAGCGGCGGACGATTCCGAAGCGCGGTATTTAAAAGCGCGGCGTATATGGAAATGAATGTAATTTCATTTTCCTAAATAGAAACGGACCTGTTTTCCGTTTGGCACGGCTGGGAGGTTTTTAATTGGAAACGTTTCTTTATTGCCGCCGCGTTATCGTTGTCGTGGATGTTAGATTTAATGGATTTATCGATCGACACGTTTTATTAGTAAACGGCGACGTTTCTATTTCTATAGAATATTTCAGTAATAATAAATATTTCAATATTTCGACGGTTCAAATGAGAATAACGCGTTAATTAGTTAGGATTTAAAGTGATCCTTCCTCCTCTTCCCGCACGCGAATTTCGAACGCGTTTTTGTGCCACTTTTGGTTTTGTTTCTTTCTTTTTTTTTTTTTTTCGTTCATACAAAACCGAACGCACGAACAGCGATCGCTTTTATTGCATTTAATTGCCACGACGATTAATTTACGCAGCGAATATTCAAATTTCGATGATGTTTTACGCTCGATGTTTCGCGCGACGTGAAATATATTCGCTTTGCCGCTTATACCGGTCGACGTATCGGCGGATTTTGCAATAGGTAGAAACCGCGCCGAGTGGTTTTTATGAATTTCCCTGAATGTCTGCCAATGTTTTTTCACGCGTTAAATTATGACGTTTCAAGGAAGTCGCGGCTGTTCCAGCAACACGCCAAGTGCAATTAATAATTTAGATTCGTTTGCACGAAGAGCAATTTATTTACCCAAAGCGTTTCCATTTGTATTTTATTTAATAATCATTTAAAGATTAAAGATGTGGAACTGCGTTGAACTGGCTGTCAGTTAGTTGCTGTTAGACAGTTTGTTCTTGAAATTTTCTGCCTTCTTCGCCCTTCGTAGAGATTGAAACGAAGAATAATTTGTTCATACAGAGATGCAAATTCAAGGATTTTCAGGAAGAAGAAAGAAACAATGCTTCGAATAATTATCGGATCACAGTTTTGGTTAAATAGTTGCAACAAATAGCTTTGATTTTATTATTGACTTTATTTACGAAAGCTTTTGCTCTTTTCTTTACTAGACTCTTGGAAGGCACTTGGTTGTCCGTGTGGTTTCACTTTGGGTTTCGAATTTCGAATCCCATGTAACGTTCCATTCGCGGTCTGTCTCGAAATACAAATTCAAACCTACAAGCCACAGAAACGGCGTCCATTTTAGAAAGTTAATTCCAGGTGGAAAGAATCTCTCGTTGATTGATTTGAAATGTTTCAGTTTTATTGTATTTTGTTTCGATTTTTTGGAATTTATACCCGGTTACACTTGCCGCGTTATAAATTGAAAATTAATATTCTAAATATCATTCTTTACTTTGATAGATAAAACTTTTAGACAATCAAAGATTCAGCAATCTAATCTAGAGATCTGACAATTTAAAAAAAAAAGAAAAATTGAAAAAAAATTCTTCGTCGAGTACTATATTTTTTTTGTAATTCGTAGGTTTTGTGAAATACTTTGTAACATTCATTTTAAATTCGTAAATTCTATGAAAGACTATTTTTTAAATTTATAGAAAATTCGTAGATTTTGTGCAACGCTATTTAAATTCTTTGCCTAAAATCGCTATGATATTTTTTGTAGATTGTAATATCATGACATTTTCTATTTAAATCCAGTAGATTCAATAGAAAACTGTGTGACATTTTGTTAAATCCACAGGCTTACCGATATATCGTAACATTTGTTTCATGCTCGCAGCTTTTACTTCACGCTACGTCATTTTTTTTTTTTAAATTCGCAGACTTTTCAGAACATCGTGACATTTTTTCAAACCCATACATTCTACGATAAACGAACCATGACGTTCAATTCAAATTCGTTATTTAGAACAATATGACATTTTTCAATATTCGTAAATTTCGTAACTTCAGATTCATCCCTTCTCTAAGATTATCCTTATAAACTTAGAGACTACTTTACAAATTCGTATGATAATAATTCTAAATAAGTTTGACTATCCGCGTTACACTCGTTACGTTCGACGTTATATCTATCAAATTCATCAAGATGACGGGCTTTAGAGTTCCCTTTTTTACAGAGGCACTGTTTAGATCAGATTTACTTATCTCATTCAAATTGCAGTGATCGTAGACAAGAGACCGGGTGGTTCTAGGGTTAGTTCCTGTTTTCACGAAGAATTACATGTCAGACAATTTCGATAACAGTGTGGACGTCACCTAGCGTCGGCCATGACCGCCACTGTTATCGTATCCGATGCTTCATTGACCACATGTTAACCTACGTCACACGCGGTTGCGTATGCACCTGCATACGTGCGTATTCGTGTCAACACACACGCACGCACACGTGTACACACCCGGGGAACGTAGTTCGTTACACGGCACGTGTTGTCCCGTGGTTACACGTAACCTGTCGAGATTGAAACTCTTAGTTACTTGCTTTGCGCCTGTGTAAATAGGGGTGGTTTCGGACGAAAAACGCTTGATCCTGGTGGAACGTGAATCTGGTTAACAGATCCAATGTAGGATCAGTTCAAAATTTTTCATAAAGATTGAAGATTATTTGAAACTGTATTTGATCTTTATTGGCAAGATTGAAAATTATTTGAAACTGTATTTGATCTTTATTGGCAAGATTGAAAATTATTTGAAACTGTATTTGATCTTTATTGGCAACAATTATAAGTGTCTAGTGACGTGAGAGACTATTCAGAGCTAATCTAGAACTAATTGACTTTGGATATAAATTTTTAGATAGGAATTTCGTATTTTTTTCAATAATAGTAGAAAATTATGAGAAATATTTAGTGATACTTAATAACTTGTTAATAGTAAAGTAATAGAATTTTTAATATAAAATAATATTAGTTTCTAAATTCCAAACGTTGACAAAGATTGACCAGGGAATGAAATTAATATATTTATTAATTTATATTTATATTATTTTACATTTATCCATATCTATTTTATTAATTAATTAATTATTAATATCTTGTTAATACCTAACTGTCAAGTAATATCATAAGTTAGGTCATAGATGAGTACAGTAAATAATTTGTATTTGATCGCTGAAAATTTAGATATATTTGATTTTACTTTACATTTCACGTTTTTCGTGATAGAGGTTAATTATAAAATTCCATTGATCCAATGATACTCATTAAAAAGTTAAAACTAGTTTCTATTTACACTTCGTCGAGTTCCCTGGTGTAAAGGAAGAAAAAAAATTTTAATTTAGAATTCCAGCATCGAGAATTCAAGCCCATGCAAAAATATACATATATACACAGGCGCCAAAAGCTAAACTATTGAACACGACTTTGGATATCTAGCTTTAAATCGATCTTCGACGTTCCCTGCAAATTTAGAAATTTCTGCATAATAAATAACACTCTTAATGCAAGTTTAAGCATCATTATTTCTGTCAAGAAATCTGACAGAAGGTTAGTCGATCGAGTAGTTCTATAGCTGATCCTCAATAGCTGATTCTATTCTCGAAGGTGTCAATCAGCTGCGAGGCGGATGATTTTTACGCGATCAACACCAAGCCGAGAAACTGACGCGGACGCATGATCGCGATGTTAATTTTCCAACGACGAAACCGCGATGCCACGTTCCTTCTCGCTGGTTGATTCTCGCAGCTGCCAGATCAGCTGAACGTCTTAATATCTCAGCTGAGACGATTTGCATCTTTCTCGCTCCCTTCGGAGCTGTTAATCTTGCCGTAATCCTATGGGCGTCTGAATGCGCGTCGAATGCGTTATCCGGCCCGTCTGATGGCTGTGTCCACAGGAGACGAGGTAATTAAAGGAAAGTCCAATTATATCTGTTGCAAAGGCGCGGCTGGAACGTTGCCTCTTTCCTTTCGCCGTTAAAACTCCGCTCCCAATGCGGAGGTTCGTTATCAGTCAACAGTTAAGGGGCTTTAAACGCGGCCGGGGATTGGATTTTTAAACCTGTTACAACCCCGGCAACTTGTTCGCGAGGAAATTTCGGTAGTTTTAGTATTTTTAATACTTCAACGCCTGTAAAACGGAGGAAGGCAATACCGCGTTAATTGGAATGCCATCGTTGACAACTGGAGCTAACAAAACGCTCGAAATGGCCAATTTCTTTAATTTTTGTTAGACAGACGTGTAAAGATTTAAATAAGATTTAAATTTTCATAAAATATATGAACAAAAGCTTGTATACTCTCTTGTTATTTTTTTTAACTTCAATGTCTCTGATGGAAATTTCGTGCTTTAATCGTCGGTTGTTTTAGCGTTAACGAAACTCGTGGGTTGAAGGCATAGTGTGTAAACACTTATACATAAACATTAATTTCTTTTCTTTTTATTTCTTAATATGTTCCTTTTTGCGATCATCATTCCCTAGGGAATTCTATTTTTCACTCAGGTTCAATTCTTTTCAAAAAGTTACGTTCAATGTGTGTTTAAAGTCACTACTAGATTTAATGAATTCGACAATTTGTTAATACAGTACAATAATTAACTATAATATTTCACCTTGTCGTACTATTATATCGCGTCACGTATGCCGTGTTATTATTGTTGATTTCCTTCAACTTCTGTCGAGTTTCCCATTCATCCTATTCGTATACTCGCTGTAACCCCATAATAAAGCAGATTGAAATGAAAATTAAACGTAACATCTGTAAACAATATAAAATACACATCCGAAATTATATGATAGGAAAATGAAATTGCTTGTAAAAACTCTCTCTGCACGACTCTACAGCTAAAATATAAAAATACAGGTAATATTCTGTGTACGAACCGAATGATATTTGTTAGAACATTTTCCTGGTAATTTCAATCCCCCGTGTGATATTCCACGAAATATACTCCGAAATATGTTGGGTCGAACCAGGTGGATGATTTTACTTGTACGAATCAATATTGAGCTGAATATATTTCGTCGAAGAAGAAAAAGAAAAAAAAAAAAAAAAGGGGAAAAAGAAAACAAGCATCCACGAGAGTGGCAATAGAATCGAAATCCCTTAAAACGCGGCAGAACGGTGTCGGTGTCTGCGGGCAGATGATAGGAAAAGCCAAAGCGGGGCGGATTATAGAGCGGACTGGGTTTTTCCACATGCCGCCGTCGACACATTTAACGACGGCGACTGACGTTTAGTCGTGGGTACAAACACGTGAAAATTTCTATAAGCCGGTAACACACACGGCGTTAGGCTCGCTTTATGGCATCGTTCGAGCGACAAATTGCACTAAAAATAAACGCTTTGCGCTCGGTTGCCACCTGACTATTCGTGCGTGCGAAGGTGGCCTCGAACCGGTCGTGTGCCGCGCTACAACGACAAGCTTTTCCCCTTTGAAGTGTAGACGATTGGAAGTCCCGGAGGCTTGCGAATTATGTGCCCGTTACGTTTTTACAGCATGACCTACCTCCATGTCGCGTGAAATCCCCCTCCGTTGGCACGATGGATTTATTTGGAGCAACGTCGTCGTCGTCGTCGTCGTCGTCGTCGTCGTCGTGTCGACAAGCCTGGAGGACGTATTGGCTCGTCGAGAAATTAACCATGCTCGCCGGGGGTGCTTTTCCTTTCGTCTGGCCTTTGTTCTTTGTTCTATTAGAGGGTGGCTTCGTCCAGTTGTACTTGAATTGTTGGTACACTTCGTACAGGTACAGCGTTGGATGAAAACGAAGTGTTTAACATATTGCCTGTTTGCAAGAATATTGTAGCTACGTCGACTTCATTGTCAAGTTGAATTCAAGTCGCAGTCCATCAAAGTTAATTTTCGAATTTACAAACGAATAATTGTTATAAATGTTATTATCAGACGTCGTTATTAAGTGTTATTATTAATATTCATACCTCACGTTATATACTATGTTATTATATTTGTATTAACTTTGTATTTGATCTACTAGTAGTTTCGTGATTGCACCAAGTAGGCTTGGACATAGAATTTAGTCGATATGAAAAAGTATGTTTGCCTAGGATAATCAGTAAAATATTATAAATAAATGTTCCTCCAACGCAATAGAAACTAAGAAACATAATCGATGTGAAATGATAAAAGGAAGAACGGAGGAATCGACGGTGTTTCCTCAGAGTTATCGACTGTGAATTTGATTCGGATTTTAACCTGCCTCTCGATCGGATTTGCGAGTCCATTGAGTTGATTTCAATTAAATCCTCTTGAACGGCGATAATACACACACGCTCTGGTGGAACTCGGCGGTCGGAATTTTATTAATTAATTTATAATCGCATCATCACGCGTAATGAAGCATTATACGCTTGCGGAGCTTCGTTATGCGTCACTATGAATGCCATTCAAATTTAAACGGGTAATATCGATAACGCGTGCCTGGCGTTATTTCGAAAATGTTCGAAACGTCTCGAAATATACGCACTGAATTGCCGACGAAATGGCTCTGAGTTTGAACCTTGAGCTCCCAAAACAACTTACCGTCCTGATTGAAACAATTACGAAAGATCGACATTCTGTTACGAAATTTCTATTGATATCAATTCGGTTTAATTCTATTCGGAATTTATTTTCCCGGTTCTCGCATCGATTCTAGGGTCTGTGTATATCTATTAAGTGTAGTTTTGGAGATCGTTTCCTATTTACTTATACTGTTACACAATGATTTTAAAACTATTGGATTTAAAACTAATTAAATCGATTGGCGTACATCTATTATATCCTGCCATTTTCTTCTTCTTTGAACAAATTTTTAGAAAATGGCAAGTTGAAGGAAGTTTTTCTCTCCTTCATTGATTAAAATATCGTTCTTGTTGTTACGTTTTTATCGTATTTTCTCGGAAAGTATCACGCTGTTTGATAATACAAATCTTCAACGACTTCCATGGTTCCACGATTGATTTCGGTCGTAATATCGTGAAGCATTATGAAACGAGACGTGTACCATATGCGGTACACTCCTTCTACCTACGAGATTTTGACTATATACCGGCTCATTCTACTCGAGGAATGTCTGACTTACACGTACGGGCTTATTCTACTCAAGCCTGACCACATACCGGCTCGTCCTACTTGCGGATGTCTGACCACGTACGGATTTACTCTACTTTCAAAATGACCCATTATTAAACGAAATAATACCTAAACGAGGTGATGAAAATTAGAACTGTTAATTGTGAGAAAAGTTGGTATTATTAAATGAAACAATACTTAAATGAGATGATGAAAATTAGAACTGTTAATTGCGAGAAAAGTCTTGAGTTGAAAATTAAAATAGTGTAGAACTGAAAAGATAATGATCCTAGAACCGATATCCTACATGCGAAGGACCGTAATCAAAATCGATATCAACAGAAACTTCGATTCCTCGCAACAATTATTAAGAATCCGTCCTTCATAACTTTCAGGTCCTTAAACGAAAAGGTCATTCAACGAAAATGAAAAAGGAGAGAAAATTTGGCAAATCTCGTCAGCTGATAAAATCGTTAACAGAATTTGTTTGCTATTTCATAAATATACAACTTGATTATTTGATTATTTCAATGTATAATGCGCGCTTCGTTTTGGTATTTATATTTGTTTCCTTGAATATTTGAAACATCTCGCGTGAAATTCATGGCGTATTTATTTGGTGTTGTAAAATTATTCTTTAGTACACGCGATAATCACCGAATTTAAATGCGCAGAGACGTAAAGTACGCGAAAGAATATACGTAAGAAGTAATCACGTTCAAATAACACACAATAAACTCGAAAGAAAATTAAATTTAAATATTTATCGAACGCGCATTTGTCTGCCAGATCAATCGCTCAGAATAGAGTTAGATTCAATAGAGTTAGGTACTAGAATGTACATTTATTTGAAATCAAATTCTTTTCCTTCAAACTCTAGGAACGCTGAATGAATACGATTTTAAAATCTGTTGTTGCCTAAATCTTTCACGATAATAAAGGATCCACGTGGTTCAATCCACGTGGTAAATGTTAACAGAGAGAGAAAGAGAGAGAGAGAGAGAGAGTGAACAATCGTTATCGAACAAATAAATCTCCATTCTGAGAGCCACGTGCGAATCTCGAATCGATAGTCTTCCAGTTCTCCGATCACACGGCCGTCTCTTCATTTACGCTGCCGGTTTTTTCTTTCCACCCCCTATAACCGATGATGCCGACGATGTTCGAACGAAAAGAAAAAGGGCTCAGGAGGTGGAAGGGGGAGGGTAACAGGTCCGAAATATCGTTCATTATGTTCACGAGTGGTTACCTTTTGGCATCGTCAAACATAAGAGAGAAAGAGAGGACAGGGGGCGGAGACGATCTTCAGCCATCCGATTACAGGTTCGGTTCGCGTAGCTATACACGATGCTCGTTTCATAGCGATCGGATCCTTCCACATGGCAGATCAAAACAGCGAAGCCCGCCGAATCGACTGTGCCTACCGAGTACGGGCCATCTGACACGAAAAGAGAGACATCGCTTCCGGCTCTGTTCGCCGAGCCAGTCAGAAAGAATTAACCGGATAACGCATGTACCCGCCCGTGCACTCCAATTCGGGGCCATTCTAGCTCACCTCCTGGCCATCTTATTCCCACGAGCCTGATCGTTTCCTGATTGTTGTGACAGCAGCATCGACAGTTCCCTCTCGAAGAGATTAAATTTCTTTCTTCGATTTGGTCGGAGTTCTACGTGCATTAGAATATATTGCGTTGAAATCAGGAGCACGACGATGACGTTGGGACGTTTGATGTTGGGAGAATGAATTGCGTGGTAAATACTTCACTTTAATTGTGTCGTCGGATATTGCGAATCATAAAGATTTCGATTTCATGTTGGATTTTAAGCCTGGATATTTTTATATTAATTTAATTTCGTTGTTAGTCTTTGTCAGAGGTAATGCGAAATAAAAAGTGAAATTAAATATCTTACATTTTTATAATAGAATATAAATTACATAAACTTTGAGAATCAAGCTGCTGCTGTGCTGATGTTGGTGATTACAAGCATCTGGTCACTATGTATTTATAATCAGTCACCAAATTTTAAGCGTTTAAAGAGAAATTGTGGATATTAAATTCTTCGTTAATAGATTCTCGAAGATTATTCATTAATAGATTTTAGATTCTGGAAAATGTCTCACGAAATTTATTATACGTTTACCACGAATACTTTAAAGTGTATACAAAATGTATTGCGTTTTCGATTCGTTTACAATATATGATGGATGTTAGTTTGCAAATAAAACAGAATCGTTCGTCTAAATTGCATTACAAAGAATTTATTTCCAACTGTTTGTTTGGTTGTAAAAGAGAACAATTGTTATAATTTATTTTTAACATGTATATTGAAATGCTGATTTTGAAACTTGTCTTTTGAAATTCTCGAAAAGATGCTTCGTCCCATTTTTTGTTCTATTCTATTCTTCTACTTTTCCCATTTAAGCCTAGTTAAGACTTGTGTCTAGGCATGAAAGAAAAAGACCCACTCTGTCACTTTATAATTCCTCCTGAGACTATCCACGATTTCCAATACCATACCTTTATTGTCCATCCTTTTCTTAAATTCATATTTTTCGTAAATTCACAATTCATTCGAACTTTTAAAAACACACCGTTTCTTATTTGACGATAGTAAATCTAGAAAAGAATTTACGTACTGGTCACTGATGGCGATGGCTCTAATGCCAGAACCGAACGTAAAGATCAAGGGAGACGACCGAATGGTCGTGATTTCGACGATTTCGCCTGTGTCGGGTGTCGGTTTTACATAATCTTCATCGTCCAGGTCTTTTGGACGACGATCTGTTTTAAGGATCGCGGTTTTAAGGACGCGGCGAATCGATGTACTCGATTCAATTACCTTTGAAATCCCTTGTCGTCGGACATTAAAGCCAGAACTAATCCCGGGGACGGTGCGCGCGGAGCGAAAGCTACAAGCGGATGCTTTCACCCTGCCGCTAAGCTTCGCGGGATCCTCCACGGGGTAACGATAATCGATAGATGAAAAAAAAAGGGGAAAAAGAGAGAAACGAGTGAACCGTTAACGCTGTCTCCGCTTCGACAACGGAATACCTCGTGTCCATTGCGCGTCGAGGAAAGAAAAAAGAAAAAAAAGGAAAAAAAAAATTGTCTGAAATGCGGCTTCATCCCTTTCGTAAATAATACCGATACGTTTGCGTTCCGATTTAAATGAGCGTCGCTTGTCCCTCGTTGTCCTTGATGAATTGCCACTTCTCGTTTTCTCCATGCTTTCGGGATTCTTGTTACCGCGAAACAACGGATTTCCCTCATTGATTTGGCGAATACGATCGTCGATTTTCTGCATGCACTGCATGTTCTCATCGTGGTAGGTTCGCTTTCTGGGATTTTCTGTTTCTTGAATGATCGTCTCTGACGATTGGAACGAAAGCGGAGAAAGGTGTAGATTAGAATAGAGGAAGAGAGAAAATTTTAATAATCAAGTCAGCCACGATCTCTCTGTTAAATAATCAAATATTCGAATATGAAGGGGAATTCTTCTACTGTACAAAAGCCATGCTGTCCGAGAATGAAATTAGCTCTCGATCACATGTCCGGCAGCGAACGATCCCGATCTTGGGAAAATCCGCTCGAAAATACTCGAAGAAACGAGCGTATTCTACGTTTGACCGTGGCGACGATTTATTCGGTGCGTTCGGTTATGCACGTACATGCCAATTGGCAATTTCCTGTGTCGCTGTATGAAAAGTGGCTATTGACCGAATCATCTGGCATTTTCGAGGCCTCCATCGACTTCCCTTCCGCGTCATTTCCTACTCTCTCGACGAATTTCTCGGTTCCCTTTACGAAGCACTGCGACAGGTCACGCGCACTTCCATCGCGCACAATACCCTCAATTTCATTGGCTCCCGTCTCTTTTTTAATGCGCAGTAATACGTTCTCCGTCTGTCCCTACGAAAATTGCCATTTTCGCTCGATCAGTTGGAAACGACTCGTTCTTACGACTATTGCCGTCTTTGAATTCTTCAGCGATGACGAATTTCACGTATGTTAGTTTTAGAACGGTTTTTTTTTTTCGAAATGTGTAGCAGTTACCATTCTTTTGCAATTATTTATATGCTAAATTTGCAATTGCCATCTTTAAATTCCCCCAAGATACGATCGTGCCATTTTCTTCTTCCTCCATTTGTGCACTTTCCCTTTCATTCGCAGTGAACGACGATAGAGATCACTGATTTCCATTTCGCGAACGTTCCACGTTCGATCGGCCATTTCCTCCTCTGCCTTTCGATTTATTCGCAAGATAGAACGAGACTGGAAACGCCGGTGATCGTAGGTTATTTTCGAACAACCAGCCCTCAACGTCGAAGCCATTGTTCGTCGTGGTCCTAGTTTGGCAGTGATCCTCGGTGTCAGCCGGTCTAATAAAAGCCAGGTCGAGCTCGCGAATGGTTGCCGATCAGACTCGACTGGGGATGTGCGAGAACCCGACGGTTCAGATGGATTGCGAAAGAACGTATTTCAGAATTCGAGAAAGTCGGGATTGTGGGAAAAAATTTCTTCTTTAAGAAAGATACGACATCGACAATTTTCATTTATTTATTAAAATTTAGCGTTTCTGGGAAAAGAGAAAAAAACGATTATTCGGTTCTTCAAAATTCTCAAGAATTTCCAAGAAGTCGTTTTCTTGTCTTTCTTCGAATATTCTGGGTACTTCAGGAATATCCTATTAATCTTTGGGCAATAGTCTCTTCTCGCGATTCACGACAATTTTTTTGTTATGAACCAGACCCGAAATAAATTCTCGATTCGACTCAATTCGACATTTTCAGGCATTTCTCGCGCATCCATAGATTCGACTGTGATTCTATAGATTATAAGCTCTGGATGAACGACCTGCTTTCAGTTGTATGTCACGAACATAACGTCGGTGGATGACCATGTGTATTCGTTGCTGTCAATTTGAATCTCCTGATCCGGCAACATTTGACCAATTGTTTCCTTACCATGTTGCGTTCCCCAGATCTCGCTGTTTGCTGATTAATCGTTCTTGTTCCGCATTCGTATGTAACTTTGTGCTTGCACAATCCAGCGCATCGCATAAATCACTGGGCACTTGCTTAATAAATTGAAATAGATGGCAGATGGCGGTAGCCATGACCTCCAAATTTTTCAAGTTTCAATCCTTTGGGTGCTTAAAATTACGTTGATATTGAATTGGCGTAAAATAATAATAAAACTGATCAGAAATAAAATATTGAACGAAGAACTCATAGCTCTTGACATAGCTGTTCAGTGTATTGTAGTGTTTCATACTCTTTGAACCTCTAACAATTAAATCGATTACTTTATTATTGATAACAATTGAGGTTGATACAATAATCTAGTGTTGATACAATAATCTGGCGTAGACTAAATGCTCAAAGATCCGTAAAATTTATTCCGAAATTTCCTAAATTGTACAGATCTTTCAAAGTGTATTAAGTGGTTTTAAATCATAATTTATAAATCAAAAATTTATAAATGGTGTTGATACAATAATCTGGCGTAGACTAAATGCTCAAAGATCCGTAAAATTTATTCCGAGATTTCCTAAATTGTACAAATCTTTCAAAGTGTATTAAGTGGTTTTAAATCATAATTTATAAATCAAAAATTTATAAATGGTATTGATACAATAATCTGGCGTAAACTAAATGCTCAAAGATCNCGTAAAATTTATTTCGAAATTTCCTAAATTGTACAGATCTTTCAAAGTGTATTAAGTGGTTTTAAATCATAATTTATAAATTAAAAATTTATAAATGGTGTTGATACAATAATCTGGCGTAGACTAAATGCTCAAAGATCCGTAAAATTTATTTCGATATTTCCCAAATTGTACAGATCTTTCAAAGTGTATTAAGTGGTTTTAAATCATAATTTATAAATTAAAAATTTATAAATGATGTTGATACAATAATCTGGCATAGACTAAATGCTCAAAGATCCGTAAAATTTATTCCGAAATTTCCTAAATTGTACAGATCTTTCAAAGTGTATTAAATCATCTTGCACGAACACAAAGTATCACTCTCTTCCTGAAAAAAAAAAAAAAACAAAGAAACCCAAAATTATCCCAACGATATTTAATAATTATCCCAACGATCAAACAATCTGCCAACGCCGTAATAACCCCAAGAAGAAATTACTCCACGTGTCAATGCCAAGCGTCGCGAGCGTTAAATTCTTTGCAAGCTCGTAATCCATAAACTCGCCGCGCGATTTCTGTCCTGACGTTGTTCGCTCGCTTACTCTTCGCGCGGATCGAAATTAGCAACTTCGGTCCAGCAGCTGGGCATTCCCGTCAGGTTCCGGGCGAATCCGGCGCGCCGAGCCGGCCCCCGAACGTTCTGCCCGTGTTAACGAAGCGCGGAATGCACCCTGGACGAAAAAATTGGTGGACGGGGTGGCCGCGCGGAACGGAAAACGGAACGGAATGGAATGGAACGACCGGGGAACCAGGGTGGGACAAGCCGCTGGTGTCCGCCCGGTATTTATAGCGGTGGATTGTGTCTGCTTGGCAACCCGCCATCGAAGGCCTAACGTCTCTCGAGCCTAACGTCTTATGGGGAACGTCTCAGCGGCTCGTACCGATCGATTTTTTCGCCTCTCTCGTTAACTTGAGGGGACTGGTTTCCCTGTTTTCGCCTGTTGGCGACGTGTCTTCGGATGAAACTGTATCAGCTTGGTGGGGAGATACCACATGAATAATAATATAGTGATTTACGAGAATGTTCCATATAATGGTATTACACCGAGAACATTCGGCCACTTACGCCAGGGAAATTTTATTGGGTAATCGCGTTTTTCTTTGGCAGGTGTAATTAAAATATTGTCATTCAACTGCATCTCATCTAATAAAAAAACCAGCCTCCTCCGAATGTCTGACAGAGGATTCTCTCAGAGGATAAATATCTCGCGAGCGAGCTAATCGATCGTTTTAACGTGACGAGGGTAAGAACGTGAGACTCGGATCGCTGGACCACGACCACGACGCTCGAATGGTAGAGGCAGAGCGAAGTGGAAACGAAAAAAGCAGAAGAAAGAAGGAAAATGGGGAAGAAAGGCGGAAGAGAGGCAAAAAAATAGAGAGAGAGAGAGAGAAAGAAGAAGGAAGAGTAAAAACGAGAAGTGAGAGGAGCGTTTATTGAACGTTATTAAATGTAATGCCGCGAGGCGTGTCCCCTTTTTTCGGGAATTTCACCGATAACTTCGTAATTCCCTGAAAGGATCCCTGCCACGGGACTTTCAAGACGTTCGCTGCCTCGTCGCAGCGATGTTTCCCTTCGTTCTAGCGCCGCAGCCAAAGAATAGACCATTATGTTCCCTTGCTCTTCTCGTCATCCCTCCGTCCCCTTTCTCCTTTTCTCTTTTTCATTTTTTATCTGTTTCCACCGTCGTCAAAATCGATATCGAGCTAGCTCTCTTGTTGTCTCATCGTCTCTGAGAAGTAAGTAGACCTTTCTCTAAACATTGGACGCTCGCCGTGCCAACTTCCGCGTCGTCGTCGTCGTCTTAATTTCGCATTCGGGGGAATAACTCGGGAGAAGAATTTCGAAGAGGCACCGGTGAGAGAGTCTTTGTTAGTTTCTTTTCAGATTTTCCGCCGTCTGTATGAATTATCGAAACGTTTGCCTTCAGTTGCCGGGGCGGTTCGTTTTTCTTTTTCCTTTTTATTCCTTTGAGAATTACGCAGACGTTTCAGAGAGTGACGAGGAAATGCGTTTGTTATTGATGAGATTTCTGAACAGAGGATTTGCAGTAGAAAGGGTCTGCAATGTATAGAATATTGTTCACAGAGAAACGTATATATTTTATAAATACACAGAATTTTGCATTAGGATATTTATGAGGATTTGTATTTTGTAACGAGAATCCGATAGATACTCTTAAAATTGTTTTAAATAATTGTGGGAGTTTATGTTTACTTGTACTACTTAAATTCTTTACCATATTTATTATTCTTTAAATAATTTTAGAAAGTCTCAGTTTCAAACTTTCAATAATTCAAATAATTCATTTAATATTTCTATAATGGTACATTGAGGCACAAAAGTAAACAACAGGCATAAAAAATAAAAGTTTTAAAGCGCGGATAAAGTGCAGACGCAACGTGGATCCTCCGTAGTATCGTCTGAAAGATATTCGTTCAACACAAAACAAACGAGAACATCTTCCCATTTAAAAACAAAACTTCAGCCTGAGAACTTCAAAAGGAACGTAAAATATGAAATAGGCCTTACCGAGATGTATCAAGCGCGTCTCGTATCTGACGATTTAAAAGGTTTTCTCTCTGAACAAAGGAAAGCAGGCACGGAACGTCTTGGCTAAATCTCCCTGATAATGAGACAACTCTAACGTGGCGTCTCTCGGCCGGGAGAGCGCGCGAAAATTCAGATTTAAATTCTGCCCGAGTTTTAACTAGTTCCAGCAGCGTCTGGAAGTCAATTGATTCGGTGCTTGAGCGTATCCGACCGGCGAATAAATTCATTTATACGCACAAACTGCTGTGCACTCTCATTTGCCTGAAAATAGCCCTGTTGCCCGACAATGGGCACAGCATAATTAACGAGACAGGCGAAATGGTAACGCTGAATTTGCTAATTAACAGCGTCGAATTTTCTAACTCTTGGGTTGGCTTAAGGAATTTTCTCCCGTTTTTTTTTCGTTCGAGAGTGATCCGCTCTTTTTCGTTTCGTTTTCTCGAGCGCAAGAGGTCGAACAGAGAGGTTGTTGTCCTTCGATTACGCGACTAGATTTATCCCTCTCTCTGGTCTAATTATAATTCGCGCACGCTTCTGCCGCGTAACGTTGTCTCTTATTCAATTTACACCGTGATCAAGGCGATAAAGTCCCGGTGATATTCATGCGAATCCGGCGTGTTAGTTACGGTGTAACATTATACCGGTGAATAGAGTTATTGCTGGACCAACATTACTGTTGCTTTAACTTCCGAGCATCGTGGATTAGGAATGACTATGGAGGTTTGAAAGATATCTTTGTGGTAGTGGGCTGTGGTAATTTAAAATTTGGGGACAAGTAATTGCTATAAATGATGACTCATTTATCGAGTCAGTTGAAAATCATTTTCTGGAATTTTTTTGTCTTGATATATAGTAATAATACATTTTATAAAATTACACGAAATAAATTTTATTGCTATTATTGTATCTACTTGGTCTCTCACTATTATGTTCCATCAAGACAAAACATACTTCTATTATATAATTTTAATAACTTTAATTATTTATATATAATAATAGTTATTAATTATTTATTATATAATTTTAATATAATAGGAACGAAGAAAGATTTTCAAAATGTAAGCAAAAATATGAAACCGATGGTATAAAATAGGTTGTAGTATTGCCTAGAAAATTCGTTTATTTCGTAACATAAAATTTTTATACATAAAGGACGATATGATGTCATGAATTATCGTTTATATTAAATTTTTCTAATTTTATAAGAAAGTGTTACTAAATGATACGAAATTTATTACATGGTATATAAATAGTACAATAGATGTAATGGTGTGCAGATAGTTTCATTTATTGTAATGCAAATAATAATTTATTATATTATTACGTTATACAATATATTACAACATTATTTATATGTATTATACAGTATATCACAATATTATTTCTATTGCATTATAATATATATTTATGTTGTAGAAATGTTGCACAGCACAAGTAGTGTATGTAGTGGCACTCAAAGAGCGCTAGAAAATCGCGAAACTAATGGTCAAGATAAACTTGGACCGTGGCCCCTTTTCCTTCGACAATGTGACCACGTACGATCTCAAACGGGATTTCGGTCTAAGGGAAACCGCAACAAGCAATTCTTTCACACGGTTGCGCGTACTGCGAATTCGGAATGAACGATGCTCGGGGTACCAATTGGAACGGCTTTTTGCGATCGCGCACGAACCGGTTAGTGGCTGAGAAGTGGCTTATAGCGTGGCCGTGTACCAGAGGCACCGTGTTTGGACTAAATCCGCAGTACTCCGGCTAAGAGCCATGGCGTGTAACCCTAATGGCAATGTTGACGAGTGAAATTTACCTGAAAATCGCGTTACCCGCGAAGTTTCGTCCGAACCGGTGTTTCTCCGCTCCACTGTGAGAGAAACAGACAAAGAGAGTCAGAGAGAAATAGAAAGAAAGATATATATATATATATATATATATATATATATATATATATATAAAGAGAGAGAAAGAGTTTAAGTAATGGAGTCAAGATGTTGCACACACAGCCAGATTAGCTCTATAATTGAATCAAAACCTCGCGAGAAAGTGATGCAATTCAGAGAAGAAGGCTCTGTGTATCGTAATAGAAAATGCTGCTTACCGTATTTATATTTCATGTATACATTATATATTTTTTAATTTTGTGTAAATCAAGCCGTCGCGGTCCAAATTTGGTCACACTCTGTCCGTGTTGAAACGCGCGGTACAATGAAACGAAGTGTCGCGTCGCGAGCAAACACATCGCGATATTGGAAAATGATATTTCCGGAGTTGATCGAGAAAATGTATTTGCATAGATCGTCGATAGCTGGTGGCTGGCCCGTTGCGTTCGTCGCGACTCGGCTGGATTCCCTTCGGCAGCTGCGGCCCCGTTTCTCTCGGGCCGCGAGACATCGGGACGAGTGTCCTTAACGAAGTATCCCCCGAGTGGAGATTGAAATTCAATCTCGCCGCACAATGACGTCGGCCGTCTTCCCCTCGTCGCTGCAATATTCCATCGTTGTTTTATGTATACTTGTCCGCGTCCTCCGACGTTGTTTCGCCAAAGTTTCCGGCTTTTAGCCGCGTAAACCGCCACTCTGCCTCCCCCTCCCCTCCCTACCCCGTTTTCTTTTTGCCTCTTTCTTCGCGGTACAATCGTGAAGTTTCAACGTCAGCGAGCCGCGTCTTTTGAGCGAAACCTCTTGAATTTTCAACCACTTTCGGCCGTGTGGTCTTCCTCGACTTGTCACGCCCTCCAAGAAAGATTTTGTTACCCCCCCCTCCCCTCCCTTTTACGATCGAGTTCGCGTGACTCCGCTCGTTCTCTGTTTTCCGTAACGATTTCCTTCCAATTTCTATCTGCGTCGTTGTCTCGGGGAGAATCGTGGAAAAGTTTGTTCTCACTCGCGTTCACAGGGAGAAAATGGGGAAATTACGAAGGGGCTATTAACCCAGTGAGGATCAGAAGATGGCGTGTTACTCGTTTAGATCTTTCCAATGCTTTTCTTTTTCCCTTCACCGACGAAAATTGTACTCTCTTCCTTCAAACACACAAGCGGAAATGAATTCNTGTACTATCGATTAACTAAATCGGGGTAGTCGCGTTAGAGATATTTTTCATAGATTCGAAACCAAAGGGACTATTTTCTCCTATGATCTCTAACTTTACTCGTTTAGATCTTTCCAATGCTTTTCTTTTTCCCTTCACCGACGAAAATTGTACTCTCTTCCTTCAAACACACAAGCGGAAATGAATTCATAGGAAATTATCTGTACTATCGATTAACTAAATCGGGGTAGTCGCGTTAGAGATATTTTTCATAGATTCGAAACCAAAGGGACTATTTTCTCCTATGATCTCTAACCTTACTCGTTTAGATCTTTCCAATGCTTTTCTTTTTCCCTTCACCGACGAAAATTGTACTCTATTCCTTCAAACATACAAGCGGAAATGAATTCGTAGGAAATTATGTGTACTATCGATTAACTAAATCGGGGTAGTCGCGTTAGAGATATTTTTCATAGATTCGAAACCAAAGGGACTATTTTCTCCTATGATCTCTAACTTTACTCGTTTAGATCTTTCCAATGCTTTTCTTTTTCCCTTCACCGACGAAAATTGTACTCTCTTCTTTGAAACACACAAGCGGAAATGAATTTGTAGGAAATTATGTGTACTATCGATTAACTAAATCGGGGTAGTCGTGTTAGAGTTATTTTTCATAGATTCGAAACCAAAGGGACTATTTTCTCCTATGATCTCTAACCTTACTCGTTTAGATCTTTCCAATGCTTTTCTTTTTCCCTTCACCGACGAAAATTGTACTCTCTTCTTTGAAACACACAAGCGGAAATGAATTTGTAGGGAATTATGTGTACTATCGATTAACTAAATCGGGGTAGTCGTGTTAGAGTTATTTTTCATAGATTCGAAACCAAAGGGACTATTTTCTCCTGTGATCTCTAACCTTGTTAAATCTCTAAACATTGTTACGAGGTTTCTATCTTCTTTTCAGGAAGATAAACGTTCGTACGAGGTTTAAATCCATTGTAATGGCCCATTACCATCGATGATAACAGAGCTCGCATTGATTTCGTTTGCCGTGACGCAGCAAACGCAAATTTAACGTCCTTAATCTAATATCGCGGTAATCACGACGGGATTGCATGCGTCGCAATATTCCGCGTGTTATGCCAATGCCCTTCTATTTACCGTTTATTTATTTTGTGTCCACTTGTCCCAGATTTCCCTTCCACGCTGAAAGCCACTTTCAGTGTTTTTTCAGTTTATTACCGCCTCGTTTCCAACGTACCTGTCCCCGTAAATATTGTTTCAGACATCAGCGGTGGCTGCAGGAGATCCTTATACGCTTGACCTATTTGTTTTACCTAGCGGCTCAATAATTAGACGTAATTCGACGTTTATTATAATTTGATATTTGATTCGTAGTTCGACTCGTTAATTAAATGATATTGATCGATGAAGTACGTGGAACAGTCGGTTGCTTTGAACGGCACGGCAGGGGTTAATTAATTTCAGCTGACGGCGATTTTAAAAAGATTTGAGAAATGTATAAAGTCAGCTGGTGTTGTCGTGCTCGTGATAACGTTTATTTTATATTTTACTTTAGAAGTAAATTTCTCCGTGCAACGTGAGTTTTTATACGTCTAATTTCTGGCGCCTAAATCACTTGCATCATGTAATTGTTAAATTCTATTAGACATTTGGAATTCATTAAATTTTTAATGATTACGTAACAATCCTCTCAAACTTTCTTGACTAATTGCTGGATAATGGTCGGATTTTATACTTTTCTAATCATATAATTTTTAAAATCGAGCGACACTAACATTTGTATTTATATCAAATTATTTAGAATCGTATTACTCACTTCGTACTTGCATTTGTAAATTTAGCTCCTATCATTTTTTTATTAAATAATCAGATTTCTGAGATGTTGCTTGTACACTGACATCATTTTGATCTTTAAAGCTCAGCAGACTGACGAGTACAATGACTAAAAGATTTCACATTAATTAATTCAAAACAGAGCGGTGTGATTTTCTCGGAAATTTCCTCTGGCGGAAATTTCCATAATTCACTTAAAACCGGAATATAGATTACGTCAATCGACTTTCAAACGCCTTTGTTATTTTCGAGCGTATTTCCTTTGTGCGCACACGTTTCCTAAAAAGTTCTGCACGCCCGGCGAGATATCGAAAAAAATACTCGCGACAACAAAGTCCTTGCAATTTACTCCTCGATATTGCAATCAATTTAATAAGCGTCTCGCGCTAGGCGCGGAAAATTAATTAAAAAAAAAAAAAAAAAAAGAAAAAAGTGTAACGCGGAGAATATTTGAAAGAGTATCGAGCGGAATACCATTATCAAACGGTTCTTTAATTAAAAATACCTCGGACGGTGAAACAGGCGGGCCACGAAATAGGTATTTCGTGGAATCGATTACGTGAAATCAATGCGTTTCAATACTCTCTCTCTCTCTCTCTCTCTCTCTTTATGTGTGTGTGCATGTGTGTGTTTGTACTTTTGCTTCGAAAGGCTTTGATCGATGTCAGTTCTCTCACGGATTCGCTGAATTTCAAATTTCTTGTTTACCGCCTCTGCAGAGTTGATCACGCCACTTTCTCTTTTTCTCGCGATATTGAGATAACTATACGTTCGTCTTTCAGTTTTCTGTTGCTAGTTTCGTTTCTTATCAAATGAATCTGAAAAATTAAACATCTTGTTAAATGGAGAATTTTTGCGAAGATTTCAGATTGGAGAAATAGAAACGATCGACTTTGTTTGGTCAAACTGATATGATAACAACGTTCGAGTTTTACTGACAGTCTCAGTTTTCAGTTGAATATTTCGTTGCATTGAGAATCTTTGAATTGAAGGATGGTAACAACATGGAATGACGATACTTGCTCGCATTTTATTATTAGCAATTTTTTTTAAACATCCTATTGATTGACGAAGAATTTTTCGTGTCGAAATTTTCAGAGTACTTGGAAAAATAGAAATGATTGGCTTGGTTTTGGGGAATCTTTGAACGATCGGCACGGAGAAACGGTTGAATCGGGCACTGAATAGATTTCTGAAGCTTACCCTTGAATCCGGGCAAATTGTGCCACGTAGAATCCGTCTTAGGAAGCTCGCGTGTCTCTTCTCTTTGAAATTGAAATACCGAAATTTCTCAGCGCGCCGCGGGAACGAGGCGAGTAAGTGAATTTACTCCCAGAGCTTAATCGATTATCCGCACTGTTGTGCGACAAACGTATTTCCCGCGATTACTATAACAGGCTTTCGCCCGCGTTTTAGGTAACGCCCATTAACGAAATTACGCCGTTTGCATACGAAACGCCGGCGTGTACGATACATCGCGGTGAAAGTCTTAAACTGTACATCGTTCTTTTTATGTTTCTGTCTGCGAGACAGAAATGATATTAAAATTGATTGGTACTTGTTTGCTTACGAAAGAATAATACACTTTCTACCGATGAAAGGATTAATTATCGATTATGCATATCCTTTTGCTTACAAAAGAATAGTGTTTCCTTCCTTCTTTTTTTTTTTAATAAGAAGACTAATGTTTAACACGAAGTTTCTACTGAGCATATTTTTATTTATAAAAGCACAGGCAGGATTAATATGAAAATTATCCGAGCGTCTTTCTACTGATAAAAAAATAGTATTGTTCAAATTTTCAAAATTAAAATTCCACAGTTAAATATAATATAACGTGAGATGAGAGACTGAAACTGTTACGATTGCTCTAGTTAAGAATCAGAAGATTTAAAAAATCGACAAGCTAATGCAGAACACGACAGTTTTCTCTTTTTGTCGCTGAAGAAAATTCTATTCCCCTTTTCCAATTTTTGTTTCATCGCGGGGCGAAGCTCGTACTCTCGTCCGTGTCTGCTCTTGTTTTCCCCTCTCTGAAAATCGGTCGTATGCAATAAACTTTGTCGGAACTGGCTGGGCCGAGTTTATTTTCACGCCACTTTGCCTTCCGCGTCTCGTTTCGGGGCTGTAGCGCGGCCGTGTTGTCATTTCCTCTCCGCCTTCTGCTCGTTTTCGGTTATTTCGCCTGTCCCATCTACCTAGTCAAGGTGAAACGAACCCCGTGAACTCGTCCACGCTCATTACTAGACCGGCGTTCATCGCCTCCGGAATTAATTTAAGATTTCGCCAGTTATCGGCGAGCGTGGAATTTTCCCCGGGGAATTTTGCGCCCCGCTTTTACGCGGGACGTTTCGAAGCTCGATTACTCGCTGAATGCCGATGGACATTTTTTGTCAGTTCTGTTTGCGAGCTATTGGTTTTTATTGCAGAGTTAATTTCAGCCACTGATGAATAATTTCTTATTGTTACGACGGACTGTCGATGTGTTAGGAAAATTCTGATTTTTGTTGAACGCTGTGACGAGCACTGTACCTTGGATATTTTATAGAGTTCTGTATCAATATACTATGTAAATATAGAGATAGCTCGTAAAACTATGAGAGCTTGTGGAAACTTTTTCGAAACACGTTCGAAATTTCGTTAGCACTATGTATTTAAATAATTATTCGTCATTGTAGTTAAATAAGCTGCAATGACATTATCTTTAATACTTAAAACGGCTCATGGAAATATTCTCTCTCTCTAAGTAATCTCTACATGAGACTCGATTATCATCGTTATATCAATCAGGCTTGAAATAAATTTCAAAATATGATTATCGTAATTACTATAATTTTATTGATCAAGTTTAAATTACGAGACATTTAATACTAGTGTGTATTTTCAAGATCGTTACTTGAACAATCACGATCCATCGGTTATATTAATATACCTCAATGTTCCATCATTCAATATTTTTAAAATTTATTATATACTTGAGAAAGTCACTCATATTGTACGCTAATTTTTTTTACTAAGTATATCGTCTGCAATAAACATCTTATAGCCTCTATGTAAATTTTTGAATTAGTTACCGATATAATTATGACAGTTGTTTCTCACTATAGTATCAACGTTCATAAAAGTTTAAAAAAAAAAATTTTCATAAATATGCGAACGTTTGCACAAAATTCGCATTATGAAAGAAATCTTTAAATTTGTATTTAAGTGGCGATAAATAATAATTAGCAGGACAGTCACTAGTGAATGTAGTATGAACGCGATAGTATGTACAAACCAGTATATTTTCAAACACTTTCGCAAACGCACATAAACAGGTGCATCCATAAAGTTGGACAATCATGTTCCTCTAGAATTAACCAAGCTTCGGCAACGTTTCAGACTTCTAGTTTCTAATAAGAATTATTATTTCATTTCCATTGAAATATTCACGATTCAGATTTTTTGACGATTTTCGTAGTAATAATTAGCTCGTTGATAACAATTGCCAATGTAATTTAAAGATTTAATGATGATTTCGACCGATTTAAATGGTGGTAGGTTTAAATTGCCATAGTTCCCGAGATGCAAACGATTTTCTGTATTTTTATGTTTATTAAATTAATGAATCTAAGATTCGTGAATTTTGATTGCTACAAAACGCGCGATACAGAATTCACAAAGACATTGGCTCAAATACTACGATAGTACGAGACAATAGTCTAAATACAATAGCGTAAGGTTGCGCGCGTCTGACGACAGACAATCCGTTTCTACTTGCCGTCGAAAATACTGCCTTTCTTCTTGTACACCGCGACTCCTCGGTATCTCATTAATTCCAGATCTTCCATTGTATCAAATGACGTTGAACGTCGTTGCACTCTGTTGAATTCATCTTGACAAACGCTGTCTTTGAAATGTAACTTTCGTGCGAAATAACCATAAACTTTCCAATTTAAAGTAGCGTGGCTGATCTTGAAACGACAACTGCACGTTTTTTCGTGTCCCTCGAAACTATTTTTTATAACATAGTTTACGAGCGATTTGCATTTGGCAATTTTTGCAAATACATTTATAATTATTAAAATAATTATTAAATTATTAAATAATTTATAATTATAACTTTGGCAAACTGTAGATACGATGATGGACAAATATCAAGGGTATCCAGAAGTAATGTCGTTTTCTTTTCAAGTTTAATGAACATTCAGCCATCTAGTGACGATAATTTAAATTTTTGTCGAATCAATCAGGTGTCCCTATTCTAACTTTTCACAGTCACTGATTCCGACTCATTTATCCAACGAGGAACAGTCGTGAACCAGGGTCCCCGACTGAAAGTTTCCATCGCGATGATTTAATCGTAATCGGGAAATTCTCGATCGAGTGTCAGACGATAGCTCGGCCGCGAACGCTTTAACTAGCATGAATGGATCCCATGGGGTACAGTGGTAATGAAGAGCTACAGGGGAACGCGCGAGTACGGAGGCTGGTGGGCGGGTTTTTCGGATTAAAGGAAGATAACTGCATCGTAATCTTCAATCTGAGGTTCCCCGGGGGAAATACTATCGCGGATATCACCGCGACCTGCATGCACAGAAAGAAATTACATTCTGAAAACCAGCGTTCATGAACTAACCAGGCTGACTACTCGCGACGCGGTGGCTGGCAATTTCCTCGCGCCTCCATCTGTCGTGGGAAACACACAGTGTTTCGTTAAAAAAAAAAAAAAAAAAAATTGTTCTCCTCCTGTCGTTTTAGGCGCCATATCGCTGTTTCTTGAGAGCACAATACAGAGTGTCTGCTTTACCTGAATTTTACCGAAATATGTCTGTCTTTCGCGGAGGCGAATGTATAACAAAAAAATGTTAAACATGTCTGAAAAAAGTTGATACGAAAAGAAACATTACGTGTTGTAAATAGGTTTCTGTTTTGTGTGTGTGTGTGTGTGTGTGTGTGTGTGTATGCATTTGACATGCTGGTGAATTTTAATTTTGAGTTTCGAAGTCAATTTCATTCTTTTCAATGGAACGCTGCGTTCTCTTCGAACGTAATATGATAGTGGATGTTGAAACGAGTTAACAAAATTATTTTCGTCCATAAAAAGTCGCACAATTGCGAAAAATCACCCGATATATTAGAATTTGTATATGTTATATATAATAGCATGTAAATATATTACTATATAATAATATTATAAATTATTACAGTAATATTATTATTATTATAATATTATAAATTATATAATATTACTATATAATAAATATTAATATAAATATTACTATATAATAATATTATAAATTATTACAATGATATTATTATGATAATATTATAAATTATTTATATTATTATATTATTATATAATAATATAAATAATACTATTTCAAAAAAGGATAAGATGGATCCAGTATGTATTTAAATTCGGATATACTTTTATGGAGAATAGTAATCAAACGATTTTCGATCGCAGTCATATATTTCTTTCTGCTAATCATTTGTACAATTTACTCTCTATTCTTCCAATTAATACTGTATCCTATCGTTAATTAATTAATTAATTTTAATTATTAATCGCAATTGTTTTATTATATTTTTAATATTATAATTCATTCACTTCGTTTTAACGATATATTCTAATTTAAACGAAAAGATCTTCTGAATTCCAACACGAGCACTCGGGGTACTTCTTTTGACGAGAGTGAACACAATCGATTTTATCATGTCAGCGACGTACATACATAAGTGATCGCTGTGCGCGAAGGTTTAGTGCATTTCTAACAGTTCGAGTTGGCGTTTGCATCGCTAGATGCATTCCCGCCGACTCTTTGTTACGTCTGGCGTTATTTTCCGCGTAGTTTATGGCGCAAAGTTGTCCCATTTGCCCGAGTCGCGAACGCAAGAACAGCGATGAATTTTCGTCGATGCTTATATGCATTTACGATCGCGCTGGGACAATGCTCTATTAATGCTTTACTCGCCTCCGTGCTCGATGTAGCTGAACTTGATTTACCAACTTATACGCCGCAAGGTCGTAAAATCAATTAACCAAAAAGTCCAAGGGAATTTCAATTTCAACGCGAAGAACAACGTTGGAGAAAAAAAAAGAAAAGATTATTATCTTGAATAACGTACATTCTTGTAGCGTGAATGACACAGTTCGTCGGTTTTAACGTTTGTTATTTGCAAATTTGTTTGTAAATTTTAACATTCAGTGGAACTATATATTATATTTATTATTATTATTATTATTATTATTATATTATGGAACTATATATTATATTTATTATTATTATATTATATCATATTACATTATATTATATTATATTATAATATATTATATTTGAAATGGTAGCATACCAGACCAAAACTATACTGTCATATTGCAGAAAGATATTGGAGATATTCAAGTGTGTGTCTTATATCGTGTCCCATATAATAATCCTACACATGCATTTTCAAATTTTACCTAATTTTTATTTTCAAATTTTTATTTAATTTTGGGGCCGTGAATAATATCAATTTAATAATAATATTACATTAATAGTTAATAATAATACGTTGGTAATAATATGATATAATAATATAATAATATTAATAATAATAACACGTTAATAATAATGTTATATTAATCGTATTTAATAAAAAAATAATAAAATGATACAATAAAATTTCAAAATTGATAAAATTTGTGAAAAAGAACGTACGGGTAATGTGTTCAGAGAAAGAGATCCCGCAGCCGGATGTTCGAACGCTTCCGGCAGACGGTGTATCGCGAGATCCATGGAGATTTGACGTGACATTTACGATCGATGGCAGAAACAAAGTTGGAAACCGGAGAACGGCCGTGCATAAATACAAATCCGAAGAGCGGCCGGCCAACGCGAATACCGATAATAACGTGCAGGCACGACAATACCGGTACGCAGTGTACGTACCGGTGGTCAGCGAACAATAAGTGAAAATTCCAGAGCCGATAATGTCATACGCGGCTCAATACCGGGCATCCAACGACGTCCTACGTGCTACGTGGACAAACGTTTCACGCGCGTGTACGCGAGTGCGAGACCCGATCCATGGATCACGTCGTGTTGGTTTGTTGGTCGGTCGGTATGCGACCAATTCACCGGTGCCTGCCGAGTTTCGAAAGTCTTTATTGTCAGCTTCTAGCTCGATTCGCAACTGACGAAAGACCGTCCACTGGCGCCAGGAAAATACGCTGCCTCTGATTTTTGCCTCGCTGGTTTATTTACTGGAGTGTAGCATGATCGAGCGTGTGATTGCTTCTGATCCCTAAATCGGGACAGTTGACTCTGTCTGTGAATTGAGATGATTCTAAGGTTCAACTAATTGATTCTGATTCTAACGTCTATAATACGAGTTTGACTTCTAATTTTGATTGAACGATGTCTGAACTGTCGTACGTCGGCCAGTTACATAGTTCATAATTATTTTATGATGCAATTCATAATTTGTCAGAAAATAATTACGTGAATTACGTAATAGTGAATAGTGAATAATGATTGACCGAGTCTCATCATGCGGAGGAAAAATTTTCTAGTTTTATTTATGAAAAAAAGGAAACTGTCCCTTCGACGTGCGATTTTATATCATCTTGCAAAAGGAGTGTTTAAGTTGACGCGTTAAATTAAACCTAGAAATAAGGACGTAGATCAATCTTGATTAATTATAACGGGACTGTGGATGTTTATGCAAATTTACGTAATTATAAATTTAATTAGAAACAAGAAATTTACTTTACATCCAATTAAATGTTATAACAATGCTTTGTTTATATATTATACTTTATATTATATTATATTTTTATTATACTATAAGTGTATTATTTTATATATTTTATATATATTATATTTTATTATTATTAGTGTATTATTTTATATTATTTTATTATATATATTATATTTTATTCTATTGTATTATATATATTATATTTTATTATATAAGTGTATTGTTTTATATTATTTTATATATATTATATTTTATTTTTATTTCGCGCTTTTGAATTTCCCCGTATAACGCATAAAAATCCGCAGTCTGATAATTACACACAGATAGTAAAGCGAGACACGTCAGATGGATTTCAGCCGATTACCCGTGACAAACTTCTCGAGGACTACTTTGACTAATGGTGTTCCCGGTTACCCAGCGACATGGTCATTTATCGTTATTATCTCGCTATCGTATCTTTTTACTCCTCGTTTCTTTAATGCACCACACCTCGGCAACTTTCATCCGAACTTTCCCTCGAAGGATCATCGCTGTATCGCCGCGAAACTTTTCGTGTTTTCTCGCCGATTCTCGTCAACTTCTCTTTACCGTTCGTCGATCCGCGATCGAGCCAAGACCGATGGAAAAATTAGGGAGATATTTTGAGAAATATCGCGCTGAGAAATTTTCAATATGCTGCGATATATAATATTAACAAAAGAACGTTTATAAATATGTTTAAATTCGAAAATACGTTTGAAATTTCCATCAGAAACATGTGAAGTAAAGAAATGGAGAAGCTTTGTAATGCAATAAATTACGCAAGCTTTTATCCGCACATTTTTTAAAATACATTATCTTGCGCCTATAAAATTTTCTAATGAAAATTATAAATTGGCCACTTGGATAGTTCTGGTGTTAAAGATACACAGTTCTAGTGTTGAAGATGTTATATTCAAGATATACCGCACGTTGTGAATTTAACGGGTGAAACGTTCTCGTTTTGAATCTTTTTTTCCCTTGTGTGTGTTCACACAGGGAATGTGAGTTTGCACAAACATTCTGTCAGTCTCTTAATCAGAGTGTAAAATTTATGTCGTTACGTGGATAAGGGAATATCGTAACATTTCGAATCTGTAGCGACGGAGTATTTAATACAAGACCAGCAAGTGGAATTAACTCGATTGTCTTAATTTAAGTAATTAACTCCACGCTCAATGATGTTAATCGCGTGGCACGTGCGATGATGAATCGACCATCGACAAACGATTGCTGTAAATGGGAGACAATTTCAATTGTCCATATCGATTTCATACCAATACGAAGCTTGACAGAAGTTTCTTAAAATTTCGTGCATGTAATGTCTAAAAAGGAATCTGTATTTCATGATATTTCCCTGTTCGCAAGATGAATTATGAGAGTGCGAAAAAAAAAAAGAAATGGAAATTCATATTTGAACTCGACTGAATTCCACTGAATGCCAGGCATCGACGTTGATAAAAAATTCAGCAGAAATTCGAACAATCCCCAAAACATCCAAAACGTGTGATCACCAATTGAATAATTTGTGTCGGTGTGGAGGAAAGTGAGCTTTTCTCTGTAACACGGACTGTTTCAACTCGAGAAGCCCCGACGTCACAGTGTTGGGCCAGGCGTGACACAACGAAGAATAAGAAGAAGAAGAAGAAGAAGAAGAAGAAGAAGAAGCGATAGCAACCGTCTTACGGTGTAACGACCTTCTCTGGTCCGCGTACGCGCCAGAGGAAAACCTAGCCAGAGACTCCTCGCTGGGCTTCTGCTCGCTTGTTGACCGAGTGTCTTCAAGCTCAGCCCTAGCAAAGAGGGCTTCCGGGCCTCAGGGGGGTGAGTACTTCTTCCGCTGCTCCTTCCACTTTCTTCTTCTTCTTTTTCATCGTTTTACACCTTCTTCTTGGCTACCCGTACGTGGCTATTGTCCCCCTTTTCTTTCTCTTCGTCGCGGCCTCTCTTCCACCACCTCGGCCTCCTCGTGTTTTCTATTTCGCCACTTATCTCCACGGCGTCCCGGTCTTAATTTCTTGCCGCTCGAAGAGATAAGGAAAGAGCCTGGGCTCCTTAGGTACCAAGCGCGAGGACAAGGGCTTCTGCCTCTCCTCCTCGTTATTGCCATCCGTTCGATACGTCGAGTACCGCGTGTCGTGTCGCATGGTGTTACTCGCTCTTGTACGAGAGCTGGATATCACTGTCGTGGAAATTGTCGTGCTTGAGGGATGCTCGTGTATCGAAAGGGAAATTTCACGGGAAGGAAAGCTTTCGGTAGGAATGATGTAGGCACACGTGTAGTATTTTTAAGGGGGACGTTTTACGAATTTAGAACGCCGGAGGGATGACAGAAATTCGTGTGATTAATTTTCGATATATTTAACATCTGATTGTAAGTAATTAGCGTATTAATTGGCGAAAAGGTATCGTTCGACGTATGTAAAATTCATTCTGTGAAAAGAGAACGTATATTTACGTACGTTGTATATAAAATTACACGTGACATTATAATTATGTATAATTACTCATTTTTTAATAAGATCCTCAGCATGTGAAAACGCAAGATATTTCAGATCACTTCACAAAGCCATATCTTATTAATTTCTTTTATTTTTCGTTCTCCGTAATGAAACAACCCCCTTCCACCTCCCCCCCCCGAAGTCTCGAAGAAACGATTATCGCACGGAACGATACAGACGCTTTAAAGACGGCGTGAAACGCGCCGCATGAGGAACGTAAGAGGAACGATAAACATTACGGGAGCGTTTACGGGGGAATTTACGGGACGTAAGAAATCAAGGTGAAAGAAAGGCGATAAGATGAACGACAGAGGAGGAGGTGCGTACCACCGGTTAGAGGAGGTATTTGCGGGGAGAAAGGGCTTTCTGGCAGCAGCCAACTTGAAGACACTCGGTCAACAAGAGACGCGAGCCTAAGTCCCTTCTTTTGACGACCGTGTCGCCGAGGACGATACTTTAAGCTCTGCCAGAGCTCAGTCGTGCCTTTTTACCGCTTCCCAGATACCGTCGTCGTCTTATCCTCTTATTTAGGCGCCGAGTGAGAGCTAACTGCTGGTGGAATAATAAAAATTAAAACGATTCGTTTAAAGAATCTTCTCGCCGAGACAGATCGCATCAGAGTGATTCACTTGTAATTGGGTATTGAACCGGGAAACGCAATCCAGTGTTTTATGATTGTTGTTACTCTTGTTTCTCTATTTCTTTCTATCTCTTCTATCTATATTACGTTATAGTGTTTTTTACTTTTATTGTTATGTTTACTGTTTTGTTAAATGATCAACTTTCGCTCGGATAAGAAGGAAGTGAGAAAAATTTAACATCCATCGCGTTTTATGATTGTTATCATTATTTCTATTGTTAATTCTAATTATTATTTCTCAATGAATAATCTTTCGCACAAGACATCAATCAGTACTCAACTTCCACTCAAATGTTAATAATATAGGGAGCAATAATTCATTTCTTTAATCGATATTTTAAATACAAATCCTGCTCGTTACTTCAATTAATTTGTCCACTTGATGATGATGTTATTACGACCTTCACTCAATAAAGTATTATTAATATGAAAAACAGTAATTCACTTTACAGTTAATGAGACATCAATCGATATTTCAAGTGCAAATTATCAGTTCAATTGATTTGTAAAAGCTTGATGAAACATTGCTATAAGTTCGATTTAATAAACAAGAATTAATACAAATGTCGATTTATAGCAAGTTGCTTAGCGAACGATATATATCGTCGAGATAAATAATTCTCCAAGGACCAGGAACTTTAACCCTTGATAACTGGAAGGTTACAAGGTGATGATATAGGTCAATGGATGAACTAGACCCAAGGGGAAACAAACCCCATATCCACGAATTGCTCGTACCATGTATGTATTATGGATTTACGACATATGTTACTGTCACTACTACGAACGTGCAAACGTCAGATGCCAGTTCTGCATTCATAAAGTAATCGAAGGGCCCGCAACAAAAACGTATCTATCAATTTTTTCGCTGAAAACTCAGGTGTTTTCACGTTTTTCTTTTTTCTTTTTTCTTCTTTTTGTTTGTTTTTTTTTTTTTTTTTTGAAAATTTGAAAACTCCGCGGAGTAGCTGTCAGCGACTGTGTCTGTGCATCGACGCCAATTCCGAACTCGATTTTCTAACAAAATGAATCTCCGAGCGAAACAATTTTGTTTCTAGAATTGTTTCACGTATTTTCACCTGTAGAGTAATATTAATCTTTACGTTCCGCGGACGTCGAGAGTTGCACAATTTCTATTAAAGATTCGACCGATCAAATCATATTCAAAAAAATGTTGAAACCAAAAAGAATCCTCGTGGTTCGTTATTAAATGAAAGACTTTGGTGAATTTTTGAAGTAGGAAATACCCACATTTCTTCATCTGCTGAATAATTACAATAAAATCATCTTCGAAGAAAACGAACTCGTGATTATAAAAAATAAAAAAAGAAATGCTTCGCGCTTTAAAATGAGATCAAACTATTATGCCATCCCCTTTTTACGAAGTTAAAAGATCAGTACAAATTACTGACAATCTTTCGTCCATCCGTCGTTGTTGATTCAATTATGCTCCTCACTCTGTGTACACAGTTCTAAATTTTTACCACCCAGTATTATTAATAAATAATATACAGTATGGATACAAAGTTAAAATTGAAATTATTGGTCATTTTTCATCCGTCGCAAGTTGCTGATTCAATAATGCTCCTCACTTCACGCACGTGCATAATTTTAATTTTTACCGCTCACTTGATCAGTATAATATGTTCAAGAACAGACTGATCTTAACGAGGCTTCTGCCCATCGCTTTCATCCGGATCAACAGCGTAATTTGGCAGTCCACATCGGCAAGTGAATAACGTTCTTGGCAATCGGACGCAAAGCTACGCGGAGGCAATCTCACATACATGCGTGCGTGCATGCAGCCTCGGTGACCTGTTTCTGACGTCTGTTTCAGGTGGTATTGTCGACGTCATTTAGGCGAAAACGTGCTGTACGTGCGAGCAAAGGTACGAGGCGCGAGAAGCCGGCCAAGTGTTGTTAACTTCTCGTTTCAACGCAGTATGGTACGGTGCGATTCCGTGTAAATTTTTTCCAAAGCTTCTTCTCTTTCCTTTCTTTTTTTTTCTTGTTCTGTCCTCGAGTGTGAGCTTCGTGATTATGAAGCAACGCGCATACGCGAGCGTTGTTCAAGCGTTTTAGAAATTATTTACTTTACTTCCACTTTGATCGGTTTAATCGAAACACCGTGGCTTTATATCTCCCGAAACTTTTTCCCGTTGAAGTTTGAAGTATGGATTTGCTAGAAGTGATTTCACTATACGAAGTGACTGTTGTGACTTAAAATTTTAAAAGTTATTATCTTCTAAAAGATAGAATTTAGAAGCTGTTGTTGTGATTTAGAAATTGGTTCGGATTGAGGAACGAGAAAATGTTCAATGCTTCTTTTATAACCACAGTTGAAAACTTTCATTCTCAATTTCAAATGTCCACTCTCGAATCCACGTGTTTCGTTTCGATGAGGAAATGTTTTCTTTGTAATGAAAGAAACAAAAAACGGGAAACGATGTACGTCGAATAACGGGGATGGATCCGTCCAGCAATTTAACGCTCAACATTTATCACTCGCAGCAGCGAAACTAATCGCGTCGCTCGATTCATATTCATCTTCATTATGCAAACTAGTCTCAGCGATTAAATAAATGTCCAATAACCAGCGAACTACGTTACGACATAAAACACCGTGCAACGTCACTCGCGTTATTAAACGCGTTATTTCGCATCGCGTTTCGTTGTCAAACGTGGTCGAACCGGAACAAAAATTCCTCGCGCTTTCAACGCGGCGGCGCGCGCTCGCCGCTTAAATAGACAAACAATTAAATTCGTCAGCTTCATAAATTGATTCAGCCGGCGCTGATCGATTCGCCGAGGTTTCGGTGATTTGTTTTCCTATTTGCGAATTCAGCGAAAACAATTACTCACTTGCATTTGCGCGCAATTGTTTGCGCCCAGTTACCAATTAACCAATATCCTATCGCGACAATTTCGACGCGTTATATTTTCGTTTGACACGCGCACTCAGCAGGAAATTACACTGCTAGAATTCCGAACTCTTCGTCGACATTCGACATGCGTCGAATTTTGTGTACCGGTTGAGGTTTGATCGTCAACGTGGACGTTTCCCTGGTTTCTTCAACCACCTCACGTTCGAGGACTCTTCTTGCATCCAGGTTGCTAGCAATTTATTTATAAAATGGAGACACTCTCGTCTGCATGAGTATTTGGACAGTTTCCAATTGTAAATTTTATATAAAATATAATTATAATAAGACTGTGGACTTTTATGCATTAATATTGAAATTGTGTTGTTGCACGTAATACGATTTTATTTTTCGTATACGAAAAATATTTTATAACATTCGGCATGCGTGAGACAATTTTCATCGACTGTACGTTAAAAAATGTACCTGTGCTAATGCATTTCATGAGTGTGTCAAATTGATACAAGGAACGAGCGAGGATCAAGTTGGAAAAGAAACTCAGTGCCAGTCGTTCATGTCTTCGCTAAGGAGGGACAGTCAGAGCTGTTGGCTAGATGTCCCCTTATTGTTAGGGGGCAAAAGGTTAAAATCCCCTCCGTTAACGAAATTCACGTAGCAAAAGCTTTCGATCGGCTGTAACCTTTCAATATTTTCACCTCGTGACGCGTTAGCCTGAAAGATCTTCGTTCGCGACACAGACGGTGCTCTGAATAGTCTGACATATACATATGTGTATGTGTGTGTGTGTGTGTGTGTGTGTGTGTATTCCGCAGCATCTGACAGACACGACGACGCATTTAATAATTAACAGCCTGTTCCTATTTCGACTGGAGCTGAAAGTCGTTCAGTTAAATCGTCGGCAGTCGCGTTGGAATTTCCCTGAAATTAGCGATATCGAGCCTCTTCGGCGTGATAATTTATTCGTTACGTGAAATTTAAATGTTCCCTTTCGATGGTGCGTTTAATTTTCAAGAAATGTTACGCTACCACTAAACTGTGGATTTTTATGTATTTGCGTCCTAATTTTACGTCGGACCATCGATATTTAAATTCAAGTGAATTTTTTGTCTCGAAACGATAGGTAAACGCGATGGCGTTGAAAGTTCAAAGTTTGCAAGCTTCCTTCTATTTTCCTTTCTCTTTTCCTCTCTTTTTTAATAAAAATAGGAGGTATTTATATTCATTGGCTGTTACAATTTAAAATCCGTCTTTTATAGGTCGTTCTTTGTTGCTCGGATCGACCGGCTATCCGTTTTATGTAAAAATTGATCCTGCATAAAAATGTCTACTTAAATTTGCATGGCTTTCAGAAATTCGTGACAAGGTAGTTTGCATACGCGCATTTTCCTTACTTTTAGTTTTGATGATTAGAGGAAGAAAGTGTTTCCTAGTATTTTTTTTTTTTTTTTACATTGTGTGTTACATTTTTCAGTTTTCTTTTCACATTGTAAAATAGCAGGAAATCGATGTTGTCGTTATATTGAAACTCGACGAGAATTTACATACGTAGCAAAATTTAAATAATTCTAGATAAACCCTTTGATAGTAGACAGGAAGGAATAACACAGGGATTTTCCGAATAATAATAATACAATCTGAATCAATTCCATTTCATTTAATACTAAAACTGTCCGAGCAAATATGAGTAATTTATATCGATCTCGATCTGATTCCATTACTAACGAGAACGCTTTTCGCTTGTCACTAAAAAATATTTAGCAATCCCATAGCATATCGATATTGATTCTATTCCCTCAAAGTGCACCGTTTATCATCCCAGAAATTTAGCTCGCCTAACGCGCGTCTATAATGCAATACTTAAAGAAAACAGAAGACTAGACACAAAATAGAACAGAAATATGTAATACTTTCTTCTGTAAAACGGTCCCTCATTGCCGACTTCGGACGTCCCTCGAAAGTCCCTCTTCGACTCGCAGCTCGCGTGATCGGGGGCCGGTGCAGCGGCTCAATAACCGAAAGTTCCCAATCGGGTGTTCCTTTCCAGCATTTACGCTGAACCACCGGCGGGGGTGGTGGAGGTGGAGGCGAGAGCCTCCGGAAGATGAAGTGACTGTACGTGAATCGGCTGAAGTGAAAGGGAGACACGCCGTCCAAGTAAGAGAAGAGGGACAGGGGGATGGGGATGAAGGGTGAGAAGGAGCCACGCGAGATGGTCGTGAGTGTGAGAGCCGGAGGGACAAGCGGGTGGAGGGGGAAGGAAGAAGGGTTGGATGTTGGAAGGTGGTAGACGGAAGGGACGTATTGCAGGGCCCTGGCAGGCACGACGATGCATTTAATAATTAACTCGCTGGATACACGACGATGGATGTCTGACGGGGTTTCGCCGGCGGCTGATGGCGAGCAGAGGGACGGAGTCTGAGGGAGGGGGGGGGGCGGCGAGGGGGTTGGTTTGTTGCAGGAGCAAGTATGGAGGGTTGAAGAGAGAAGGAGAAAGAGGTAGAAGTAGAGAGAGAGAGCGAGAGAGAAGGAGGTCGGAGGAGAGAATGGTGGTCTGGAGGAAAGTGGGTGGGACGGAGGGTGGCGGATGAGGGAAAGGGGTAGGTAGTGCTTGGGGTAGGCAGGAAGGTTGGCAGCCGGAATGGCTCTCGTGGATGCTGCGCGACGATCAATACACCACGTGATGCCACGCGTCACGTCTTTCTCTCTTCCTCTCGCTTCCCTCCGCCAACTCTCTCCTTCTCTCCTCTCTTCCTCTGTCTTTCTCTCTCCCGCCCCGTCTGTCTACCTCTCTTCTCGCTCCCGCGCCTTGCTTGTTCTTTCTTTTTCAGTCTCTATTATAGTCTGCCTCTACCGCGTCCTTCTCCGTTTTTCCACCGGGCGCTCTCGTTTCCACGCTCGCTTCGCCACGCTATCTTCCAACCCGCCTCTTCTTCACCCCCTTAGCCATCGTCCTCAGCCGCCTTCTTCTTCGCCGTCTCTCGTTTCTTTCGTTTCTCTCGGCTCTTCTCTTTGTCCTGTTTTTTCTACTTTGCATCTTCCTCTCTCTTTCTCTCTTTCGTTTTTCCTCTCCCGAGTCTGCCCGCTTAAGCCTCGCTCTTTTTTCTTTCTAATTGTAGCGGCGGGGTTTCCTTTTCTTTCGTCTTCCGTCAAGAGGTGGATTGGGGAGGGAGGAGAGGTTCCTTTTTTTTTTTTTTCTTCAGTCTATTTAATTCACTTGCTTCGTGCCGCTCTTTTCTGCTCTTGGTTTCGACCAAGTATTCTTTCTTGGTCTTCGTCGTCCTTGTTGCCTTCTACGCTCGTTTCTCTTCATCGCCTCGATTTTTCTTCGACTCTCGATTGGCAAGCTTCTCTTGCTCGTGCCCGTGTAGCGCGCCTTCTCTTTTCATTCCTCTGCCTCTTGCGCCTGACGACGATTTTCTTCGCTATTCGATCCCGCTCCCTCCTCTTGCACAGTCGCGCAAGCATTGGATTCTGCGACGAATAACCGTTCAATGACTACGCTTTGCTTGTTTCGTTTCGCTCTCGCCCTGGTTCTCCTTTTGAGACTGCATTTCTGACTGTAGCTTTTCTCGGACGAAAAGTCATTGACACCCTCTTAGGTGGTTTAGTTTTACTTACTTGAATATCAATTCTAAATATTTGAAGTGTATTTTGCTCTAAACGTGCACATTCTATTCGAGTGTCAAATATGAGTATTCATTTCAACTTTAAGTATTAAATCGCCCATTTAACTTGAGCATTATAAGTACATTCACATTAACCTTAATAGTAGGAAGTATCGTCTGAAGTATGAAACTTTTGTATCAGAAGAATCAGACCGCAAGAAAATGGAAGATGGTTTGTAAAGAAGACAATCTTTAATATAATAATAATTTACAATAAAAAGAAAAATCATTTAAATCTATAAAAACAAATAAATTTATTAAGTTTCTCTGAAAAATTCTGAACCGATCGCTTTCATTATTTCTCTCTCCTGTTTTTACCGCGGTTATCGACCGTGTCTGCCGCATTCTGTCGGCCGTCTTCACGGCCAGCAATACGTTTTCACGCGTCGAAACGGACCGCGATTCGTATCTCGCGCGAAACAAACGACGTCGATCGCACGTCCGCGATTTCCGCTGCCGAACGGCTCGGTATTTTCGCCGGCTCGCGCGACTCAACCACGTCCTCGACGATCGATAGTCCTCGAACGATTGAATCGCCAACTCAGAGAGACAGAAAGCAATTTCTGCTTTTTTACGAACATTCCACACGGATCGGAGCGCGATAGAAGGAAGCTGAGAACGCTGGAATAATTTAGACCAGCTTTTAGGTTTTAGCGGTGATAATTTACGGAGGAGAAGTAATTTCTGTCTTGGGAGATGTAATTTTTGTTTCTTTTTCCTTTTTTTCTTTTTTAAGAAACTTATGATTTTGAGATTCTAAATTGTACAAGTCTGGCGATCAGTGAGAAATTTAATTATTTCTGATAATCGAAAGACGAATTTACTTTGATATACGATGGGACAGAAATATTAAAAATAGTGCAATACTGATGGCAAGAATACTGAAAGTAATACTAATTTAACAGTGTTTTTGATGTATTTTGAAAGACGCTTCCTGCACTTGAATCTTTTTGTTTCAGTTTTCTTCTAGAATGTTCAAGTCTCTAATTTTGTTTATCTTGTAATTTTATTTATTTTATATTCTTGAAGTTTTTAAATGATCAATTTTTGTTACGTATCTTTGAGTCTTTAATTTTCCTTTGATTTTATCAGATGATATTGCTTAATCGATTTCACTAAGACTAATTTTTAATTCTATACTGAGGATCTCCAAATCTTTAATTATATTTGTCAAGTATTTTATATTCTGTATTTATATTACTTGGTATTATATAGCATAATATAAAATACAATATACAGATTAAAATATATTTATAATTAAAAGAAGAGAATTTTATGATGGAAGCAGGAGGTAATCGTTAGAAGATACATATTCAATAGAACAGAAGTAAAACGAGTCAAGATCTGATTTAACGTTATTTATAACTCAGTCTCCACTGAGAAATTACTGTTATATCCTGTGACAATTGATAGTGTTGAGAAATGTGCTCACAAGTACAGACGATGCCAGTTTGAAATTTAATAATAAACGCTGTTTCATGAACAACAGTTTCAGCAAACACAAATTGTTCGATATTGTTTTAATTTTATTATAAACTTCGTTCGTACAGTCCGTTTCCTCTTATTTCACTGTATCCTTTTCTGTTACTTTGAAACATATTGAAACATATTAAATTAAATATTACATTATACAATATATTTATTAATCATATTACTCGTAATATTCTACAAATCATTTCCAAATATCCCAATACTTATTTCTCTAAACAGTACCATTTCTAATATTGCTATTAGTAGTTGAAATAATATTATTAATATTCAAAATGAAAAATTGAAAGGTAGGAAATTCTGTATACTGTAATATAATAGTACAATAAATCCTATTGTTCATATTATATAAACAGTATAATATATTATTAAATTGTTATATCAATATTAAAGTATAATACAGTATAATATGTTATTATACTGTATTATAACTGTTCTTATTGTATAAACAGTATAATATATTATTATATCATTAAATTGTTATATCAATATTAAAGTATAATACAGTATAATATGTTATAATATGTTATAACATATTATACTGTATTATATGTTATACATATTATATGTTATAACATATTATACAGTATAATATGCTATATGTTATACTGTGTTATATGTTATGCTGTATTATATGTTATAACATATTATACAGTATAATATGTTATAATATGTTATATACTGTATTAAAGTATAATACAGTATAATACAATATAATACAATATAATAATATAGTATAATACAATATAATAATAAAGTTTAATACAATATAATAATATACACTATAGTATATTATTATATTAATATTAAAAATGATATTGTCATTTAACATACTCACAACGTTCACAAATCCGTTTGTAAATTTCCTTCAGTTTATATCGACCTTTTGACAGTGGCACTCCGTACGACAAACGCGATTCTGAAGATCGAACGACTCGCATTTCCACGAGGAGAAGAGAATTTTCTTTGTGCGTCCCCCCCCCCCCCCCCCCCGCAGTCTGTCCCGCGAAGACGATCCTCGAAGAAGCACGGAGAAAAGGATATCGTTAGTCGTCTCGAAGACTCGCGAGACTTTAATTATGATGTAACCGGATCGTCGCCCGTTTTCCGCGGGGCGGAAGGAGGGTGCGGGTGCTGGGACGGGCAATAAAGCAATCCCAAGACTTGGAAGTTATCGGGATTCATATTTTCCGTTTGCCAGCCTCCTCCAGGATGAATATTAATCAAAACAACGTTTAGCGCACAACGGGAGGGGGCAGAAAGCGGAGGGAGAGATGCATAATCGTTCAGAACACTGCGATAATTAAAACGACGCGCCTTTTCCATCGGACGATTCGCATCGATCCGGATGTTTGCATAAATTTGAATGTACAAGGCCAGTACAAATTGGATGGCTCGCTATTCAATCGTTCTTATTCGTGGGTATATTTCCTGGGTATTTCACGAATGGCTGTCGTGTTCTGTGCTGTTTACTATTATTATTTTGTAATACGCTTATACGTGGTTTCGTCTGTTACTTTGTTAGATGTCACAGAGAGAGAGAGAGAGAGAGAGAGAGAGAGGCGCGCAAGTGGAAATACGACGAGCGTGTAAAGTCATTTAGTATTTAGAGACCAAAAGTGCTGTCGATTATTATTTATTAGACGTTGATCTGATGTTTGAAGCTAGTGGAATTTAACGTGAGATTTCATTGATCACGAAAGTTTATTTTATTCTTCGTTCTTCAATTTTACTTATTTTGTCAGCAGCGTATTTTATTACGAGTGTGTATTTTTTTTTTTTTGATTAAAACACGTGATCAAAAGTATATGGGATTTGGTGAGTTGAAATTTGATTATAATATTATAACCATTGGAGCTATTACTATTAAAACAATAACAATAAAATATAAAAAAATTAAGAATCTATTAAAATTTGGCCATTTTATCTATTTTATTCTTTTCTCATTTATTTGTTATTATGCTGTGTCATAAATTTTGGAGTTTTTTATTTAATATATCATATTTAAGTACATTCTGCAATTCTCTAATTATTTTAGAATTTCTTTATCGGTATCGGAATTAGTTCGTTCAGCTATTATTATGTCGTTTTCTTTTCATACGAAAAATTTAATATGGAATTATAGAAACTACTACTACAAATTCAACTGATTCTAACTTGTTGATAATCCATTATAGCGAAACAATTAACTGAAAAGAGAAAGGGTAAACTTTTCTCCATTTAGAAATTAATTAATTCGTTCCTTGTCGATTTCGTTTTCTATGTCTCTTCTTTTTCAAATTATTCTGTCGATGTAAATTATTAACTTATTTTTGCTTTCTTAAACGAATAATTAAATTTCCATTGTTCAATTAGAAAGTCTCGTGAACGTTTATTTAATGATTCACAGTGGATTTGCAAGTTCTCTTCAAGAACGTGTGACTGCTGACTGAAAATTTGCAACTTCATTTTACAAACAATTTCAATAAATATTTATTTCAACACAGAATTTTATATCACTCCGTGATCTCTGGAAATTGAAGTGAGAATAAAATTATTACAAACAAATTTTAAATAATAAAGAGATCAAACTCTGCATCAATCTCGCCATAGGTTTACCACTGCGGGAGAATTATTTTTACCTCCAGGTTTAAAGTTTTCACAAATTCGTAGAAAATTTTTCGAAGAACTCAGTCACGATAAACGAAAAAAATGAAATTCCTCTCGTACCGTGTTGTATCACCGGTAATCACAGTGTAATCCGAACATTTAATTACGCAGAACAAAGTAATTCTCTTCTAATTTCACTCGCAATCAGTTCAAGCTCAAGGCACAGTGGCGTTTTGTTCAAACGCGAGGGGAACTAATATCCTTTCTTCACGAACAAGCCTCTTTTTTCTCCAAACGCTCTACTAACTACTCTAAAATTCTATTTGCATCTTAATTTCGCTGGACAGAGGGTTTTGTACGACGAAATGGACGAGAAAAAAAAAAAAAAAAAAAATAGAGGCAACGGTGAGAAAGGGGGAAGAAAGTTTCATGTAAAATGAAGTAGCCGGACAGTTTATTCCGGCTCGTTCGTGCAGTACAAACGATCCGAAATTGCAAATCTGCCCGATTGATCTCGGATGAATATTTAAGCCGGCTGCAACTCGCGTCGTTCACTTTTTCCCTCTTCCTCCCCCTCCTTTCTTTTTTCGCCACGCTTTGACTCGATCCCAGTCGCACACCAATATGTACATACATATATTAGATTGTTACAGATGAAGCGACAAAGTTCGGGATATGAGTTTTCAATTTGTTTCGAGTGAAGTTGTAGCTTTCTTTTTATTTTTGAAAATATTAAGCTATCGAGGATCGAACGTAATAATCGGATTAAGTTATGCCAGAGTGATCAAGGAGGCAATTGAAAATCGAAATACAGGGCATGAAGACCTTATTGTTACATAATATTATTATTGTACGTGTTACATACATTACATGTGTTATGAATATTTATTGAATTTGACTTTTTTCAAAGATGTTTCAACGTACTTGCAATACTCGCGTAAAATGGTAACGGAGGGCTAGAAATTATGAATATTTGAAAACGTTCGGTTACGAAGAGACCTATCAACCCTCAAAATTAATTAAAGAAATTAATTAAACACATTATGAATTCTGTAATTTGTTGATCTTTATTTTATCAATTCATATAGAACTTATATCAATCTTATTATAATGTTATACAGTTGTTGAAACTGCCAAGGCTTGTTTAATACTTTAATACATATAATATACGTAATATATTCATAAAAAGTTTCCATAAACGTTCAGTTACCATCGTGTAACGGGCGATTTTATTTGTTCGTTTCGCGCGCGTGTGAATCTCCCCTGTCCGTATGGCAATTAAATTTCTCCAGCAATGAATTTTCAAAGTTTATGATACGCTTTAATCGTGTAACTTTCCCGGATCACCTCTGCTGGGATCTATGAAGTTTATTATAATAACGTTCGGACCGGGGAGATACGGTGACAGTGATTCTGAGGGGAATAACTCGCGAAATTAACCGGCTCTTTGTAGTCGAAGGGATTCGTTTATTATACTGTTGCTGTATTTTAATTTGGAGGAAATTAGAATAGATCGCACCCGCGTTACGAAAAATGCATTTCTCAGTCGTTGTTGCGAGAAAGTTGCGTCAATTATTATTAAACTCGGCGATAATTGAAACGGTATTCTTTATTGGCTGGATGAATATTATCTCTGCTTGGGATGATAAATGAACCACGGGTTCTTTCTGCAAATTTATGTTTTCGCGAGCAGTTGACTGTTATTAATATTTAATTGTCAGTCGATTAAGATTCATTGCCGCACGTATTATTTATTGTTGTTAGTGAACTGAATACGATTGTTAGTAATTGAATACGACGAGTAAATAAATTTACAGTAGGATGAGTTAATTATTGAAATTACAAATTGTTTTGAATTAATTAATATAACGTGCACGTTACATAATGTATGAATAATGATAGCGATTTTTGTAAAAAAAAAATTTAATAGGCGAACAAATTAGATTAGTTTTAATTAATTAAATTGTTAATCAACTGTTTAATTAGTTTAACTATATAAAATCGTACACATCTAAAATAAAACATACAAAGTTACATCTAAAGTTACATCTACAGTCGTTCTTTTCGTGGATCTTGAAATATTTTTATGGTACCGTTCGATCGGCGAGAAAATTGATTTCGAATAGGTTGTTTCTAATACTAAATGCGTCGACGGTTTCGCAAATATTAGTCGGTAATTATAAACAGTTTAATTAGGTTCTGCAAAGTCGGCCATCGATGATCCATGGCAACATCCGATCTATTTGCTCATTAAGTTTCGGCGTTCTGCTGTCGCGTGTAAACAGAGGTGTTTAGAGACAGGCGTGCACTTGTCGAAAGCATGATTTAATGGATCGTCGGATATAGGAATTATTGTTCGAGCAAATGGCAGCGGGCATCGCTCTTTTGCTGGTTCGTGAATTAATTATCGATCGATTTATCTAATCTATCTAAAATTATCGGCATTGAACTGCAATCGTTCTCGTTTATCTATTTTAACTTGCGTCGGTAAAGAATAAGCGTCAACAAAGAGAGAGAGAGAGAGAAAGAGAGGAGAAAATGTCGAGAAAACAGCGCGTTCCATAATTCTCCCAAGACTAACGAAATGTTCTTGGTAGTAGAGAGACACATGAGACTAAGAAACAGGAAATGTCTGGAGAAATCTGGACAGTGAAAGTTTGAAGAGGAACAGAAAAGGTGTTACAAGACAGCGTCGTAGCTGTCACAGGAGAATAAGGGAAAATGGACCGTGCATGGTCAGGCGCGCTTGTCCATGAATAAAGCAGATTTATCTGTGGTTATTTCTGCGTGTTCTCTCTCGTTGAATAAAAATTCCCTCGACCGCTCGCGCGAACCGAACAAGAATCGGTGAAAAATAACTTTTTTGATAGAAACGATATTTTTGTTAATTTCACTCGCGAATGACTGTATCGCTGACGATGGACTTGCAATGCTTGTTTAAAAAAGAAAAATAGGAACAAGCATTGTTTTGTATCTTCCTTCGGGGCTACTTCTTTTGTTCTTTGTTACGAAAAACAGTTTGACAATAAATACGATGAAAAATTTGTTATCCAAGCTTTTCTCGCAACACCGGTGGAAATGTAGGAGAAACAATGACAAGCCAATAACAGAGGCGCGTCTCGTGAAAATATTTTCGTTCGATATACGACTTTGAATCTCCAATGATAAATCTCGCGCAAAATAGCTGCGGCAATACATTTTTCAGAGTTATTCGACGAAAAAGAGAAGACAGAAAAGCGCGAAGAGGGAAAGGAAGTTTATTGAATCGGCATGCGTTCGCACAATTCTTATTCATCACTTTGTTACAATTGTAGCTCTATGGAAGTATCAAAATATTCGAAGAATAAAATTACGAAAACGTAATTTCTCTGTGATTCTCGCGAAATCGAACAATAACCCTCAATCGATCTCCTCCCTCAATACCTCAAACGCGCGGTAACTTGGCAGGACACCCCGTATGTGTCCACGGACAATTACACACACCTACTCTACTCTGACTCCTCATTCGAAGAGCAAGTGAAAGAGCAAAAAGAAAGAGAGAGAGAGAGAGCGCTCAGTGCAATTACAAAAATCAGTGCATCGCGCAGTGCACGCGCGCGCCCGAGACAAAGCGAAAGCCTCGCCTTGTTGAACGCAGTGTAGCAGGCATACACGAGCGGCTCTCTCGCGTAAACGCCGCGCGCCTCCTCCACCCTCCCACCCCCTCGAGAGGGTGCACGAGAGCCTACACCATCCACCTAGCCGCGTATCTCAGCGTCTGTGGAGTTTGTCGGTGCGTCGCGTCGTTTACCAAAGAGAGACAGAGAGAGAGAGAGAGAGAGAGTCGGCTGAATGCGCGCGAAGACGCAGACGAGCGGATTCTATACGAGCGGCCCCGGCTGAATGCATCTGCTGGCGCAGTTGCAACCTGTGTGTGCCGGCTCTGGTCTCCGGTGTAATTGAATAGAGTAGCAACGCGGCGTCGGCAGCGGCGATGCAAGCGAGCAAGGGCGCGCAGCGCGAGGGAGCGGGCGGGTGGCGACGAGGGTTGAAAAGTGAGAGAGATAACTTGTGACAGCGTAGACCGGAACACGGTTGCGCGCAGCGCCGCGTCATTGTTTACGGATAAACCGACCGACGCTGCTCTGTTACGTCGCCGTGAATGCGTTTATTCCCTTCAGATTGCATTCCCCGCGCGCGATACTTCTTCTCCCTCCCCTCCACCCACTTGCGTCGCGTTCCATCGAATTCCCAACGCACTGCCGCCTTGATTTTCTTTTTTCCTTCCCTCTTCTTTTTTCTTCTCTTTTTTTTTTCGATTCGTCGCTTTTTGGGACGTGCTCTTTTTTTTCTTTTTTTTTTTTTGGGTCAGGCCGCAAAGCGAGATTTGCTTTGCCGAAGGAGAAAGCAGCCGCTCTTCGCGAATGGGCTTCCGTTTGATTGGAAATAAAAGTAACTAGAAACGATGGTACTATTTAACAGAAATTTATCCGACGCGCACACGTTCGAAAGTCTGAAGAAGTCGAGAATATTCTTCGATGATACTTCATACAACTCGACTCTGTCGAGTGTCGATACGGTTGACAATCGTGTTACGAAGTACACGTGCAGTTTAAAAATTGCAAATTGAAAATGAAAAGTGTCCCACAGTGAAAAACGATCCCGTACTCTTGTACATCTGTCAGATAATTGCAAGAAGATCTTCCAACAAATAACATCCAAAGACCTGCCTCGTCAAATCGTTTATTGTTTTCCTTCTTCAACGAAGGAAATTTGATTTTCCTCGTGACAAAACGGACGTGATAAATCTACGACGTCTCGCGTTCATTGAACGATCCGGCTCTCTGTAGAAAAGCACGCGCGTTGCTTTCTCTCTGCAATTGACAATGTAAAGCTCGGGTTAAATGGGGAAATCGACGTTTCAGTCAGATACGTTGCTCGAGAATAATTGAGACACCGCAAAAAGTCCGAGGAACGTCGAAAAACTGAATGAAATGAGTTAGGTATAGACATCGCCAGAAACGGTCGCATTGTTCCGCGCGAACGTCAATCTGATATTTTCGAGGTACGATCGATTACCCGCTGCCGATTATATATCGGAGAATATCGCGTGAAATTAAGCAGCTGCGGTCAATGCCCGTTTCGATTTATTGGTCAAAGTGAAGAAAAATGACTCATTCTCGAGTTCTGTATGGATCTACGTCAACTTACTTTTTGTGCATTATTCCTGTATTTTTATTAGTAAAACCTACTCTTGACCTGAGTGTTTGATGATTTCTTTCGTAAAGAGTACTCAGTTTCGATGGTTATTTGATGTAATTCATTATTTAATTTTATTACTACCGTCAGTCGACGTATTGATAATTTTTTTGCCAGGTATATATAATAATTCATTGTTGAGAATAATTGTTCGATACAATTCATTTTCTTTTTGTTCATCCAGTACGTGCAACTACTTCAAAATTGACAAGATCGTAACGTTTCATTTGTGGAATTTGTAAAAAAAAAAAAAAAAAAGAAAAAAAAATACTGAAATACCACAAATGTCGATAAACGTTCTCAATAAAATCCACGAAATTTTGGTATCACCTGTCCACGCCGGTAATTATCTGTCTCTGCTCGGTAACTCGTCTATACAGACCGGAATACTCGGAAATTTCCACGATACAGCGACACAGAGCGTATAGTCGACACCTGATGCACACGCGGTACATACATAGACCGGTGCATCCGCGGGGACGTTAATAATTCGCGTCGCGTTGCGTAGATGCTATTTGCATTCCTCGGCCTGAAGTTGTTGGCCAGTTGAGTAATGCGCGATCTCTGTTACCGGGGGATGTGTCGATAGCGCGGTTACGCGTCCACCCGGAAGTGAATTTATCCGGACGTTAACGAGCTATAAGCTACAAGCAGCGAGAGCTGAACAAGCTGAATCGCTTCGAATTTGTACACAGTGACGGACAAACGAAAGTTTAACACTTGAAGGATCCAAGGAAGGAAACAAAAAAGGGAGGGAATGTTAATTTTGACAAATTTTAAGTCGAATGATATATTATTTGAACAACCATTTGTCAAAAATTTTATTCAAGTTTGTTGTTATTCTTGGTCGTGTGATTTATTGATATAAAGACATAAATAACCGATTCACGGTTAGATTCGAGATTGAGAAAATTGAGAAAAGGATCTTGGAAAATACTGCTATAAATACAATCGATAATCGTCGGAAGGTTCGTAGCACTGACGAATTGGGTTATAAATAAATCTGGCAGCGTCGAAAGAATTTACGCTAGATATCAAAATTAACTGCGCAGAGAACTCTAATTCCCCGGGTGGAAAATTCATTCTCGAATTTCTTCGAAGCGAATTTTTATTTTTGCTAATTTGTTCGTTTAAATGTTTAATTCAAGGATCGATTGTGTCAAAATAGAGGCATTAGCACTATCTTAGAATTCTTTTAAACCCTTTAAAAGTCAGGAGCAAGATAAAAAAATAAAAATTTATTGCCCGTGGAATTATTTACTTCTCTACTGATTTATCCATTTATTATACTCAGGAGTTTCGAAATCATCATCGTCAGGCTTGTTAGACCCTCCAAGATCCTTTAGATCGACCATAGCTGTTTAGATCCGATATTGCGTTTATCCACTGATCCTCGAACGATATTAATTACCACGCGTTATAACACGCGTTCCACGTCCATCAGGTTATCGGTCAATAATTCGTTTGTTCGGACCGAGACCAGGTATCATCGCTTTCTATTCATGTTGCTGAGTTTATTTGCCGCGGTTGATCGGCTCGTGTACACACACACACACACACACACACACACACACACACACACACACACAAAGGCACACGTTGTGAGAAATTATGCCTGGAATTAATCGAGCGTTGTTTCGAACGACAGGGATGGACGTCCATTTATTTCTTGATTTTCCGCGTTGTCAGCTCTGTTAACTTAGACCGTGCTCCACGACTGTAAAAGTAAATGATCACGAATTATCGGACGTAACGGAACATTGCTGGTTCATTTGCAATAGAATATCGGTGAATATCGAACGTCAAGGGCGGGTCAATTTCGCGATGGAATTATCCAGCGTTGCGAGATATTCTGGCGTGTTTGTTTTGTTAGGACGAGAATTCTAATTCGCGAAATGTTGTTGCCACGGATTTTTACGCGTTTTGCGGGAAATTGTGAGATACGTATGAAATATCCAAAGTGGAGGGTTTATTGTAACATTTAGCAGAACAATATTTTAATATCTAATATTTAATTAATTTAATAGATAAATATATATAGCAATCTGTCATATCATTCAACGTTATTAACACTCTTATGATTTGATAAATTGAATACGACTAAATTACTATGATATAGGTAAAAGAAATATTACATTATTAATTGATTAACGTCAAATTCGTAGCAACTCGACAAATTGAATAATAACTAATCTCTCAGCTGAAAATTAAATTACTATATACGCAGATAAAAGTTACAAATTACAAATATCTTGTAACTGTCCGTTATAAAATTATAAAATAAATATAAAGAAATCAACGCTAACATTCTTAAACCAATGGGAACAATCTTTGAAACCCAGCAAGTTCCTTCGGTTATGTGAGAAACTTGCATTTGTTAGAAAAACAGAAAAAATAAAAGACAAAAAGCAGGAGGAAACAGTGGAATGTTCGTCAGAGGATGGCGTAACGTTTCGTCGTCAGTATTTCGCGGACAGACGTCGTCACGTCGTAGACAGAGTCTCCTGCATCCAAAGGAATTCCCCCGAAACGTGATGGCGCAGCTCATGCAATATATCCGACACTTACTTTGTTGATTCCTCGACTGAACTCGACTCTCGTCCCAAGGAACGTACCAATTTTCTTTTCCTCCACAGTCGCGTCTCTTCCAATTTCATCGCGAGATATTCTTCGTAAATAATCATTGATATTATGTATCCTTGCAATGACGACTCCCATTAATATACGGGCATTGAATATCGAAGCTGTTATAATTTTAATTTTAAACAAAATAAAATAACTTTGTAAAGAGTAAAAATCGTGCAATGACGGAGGATGAAATTTCGAAAGAAAAAAGGCTCCAAGGCTTTAGAGTGAGATCGTATTTACTGTTGTACATTCTTCTTTTTTCTTTTTTTTTTTTTTTCACTGTAGCATTTCTAAATTGTGAAAGTTCTCAAGCATCGAAATGATATCAAGCGAATTGATATGCAGTTTTCTTTTCTTTCACAAAAATTCTTCTTCTCGTTGTTCGGTTATGTTCTTCGTTGCATTATGTTCGAGTAATTATTTCATTGTGAATAAACAACTGCGTCGGAATCATTCTAGCAATGGCCCCGTACAAATTAAGAATGGTGAAGTTGGCAAATTAGCAGAGATAGTAATCGATCGCTCGTATCAAAGTCGTTTATTTACGCTGTTTTCAATTTATGAGATTTACACGCGCGCAAGAGAGAGAGAAAGAGAGAAAGAGAAGAAAAATAGCGCAATGATGATAGATATGCAGCAGAGGAAAATTACTTTGGCGAAATGAATCGGAAAGCAAATAAGTCGCTGTTTTATATCGCGCTGTGTGTACGTACGTCGAACCGAGCGTTGGAAATCTCAGCGCCGCGCTGGCGAAAAACAGTTTATTGAAACAGTCTCGAACGAATGGAGCGGCGGCGTTGCGTCGCGGAAATGAAAAAGCTACAACGGCAAATATTCATAACTTGGACTTCCCACGGAGGAGAAATATAATTCAGGTAAAGAAAAAAAAAAAAAAAAAAACGAAAT
>NW_025110304.1:91074-111753 GCF_011392965.1 Frieseomelitta varia | reverse complement strand
CGTTTTACAAACTTTAATGTTTGTAAAACGATATCAATTACCAAGACCCACCACGTGGAGGTGACTATGCACGGGTCTCATTATAATGTATTGTAAATCAGTATTGTTTCATGTATTTCTCACGTATTTCATGTAGGTCTCAACTTGTATTGAATTTAAGTAATTTGTTAGAAAGAGAAGTGGTATTCGTAAAATAAGGCATAATTGTTTGATCGATCTAATGACTAATTTAAGATATTGAGAAAATATTCTTGTTTGACTAATTAATAGTAAGGGACTAAATTATTTTGCAAATTATAGATTCAAAGAGAAATTCTGAAAGTATCTAATAATATTTAAATAGCAATAGTATTGTTAAACTAATATTATTTATATATATGCAGAAATATAACGTATATCACGGTAATTGTTAAAGAATGGTAACCAATAAAGTATATCATGTACGACTACGATACAAGTCATGGAAATTGTACTCGTATTCAGGTTCAAATAATCACGATCAAGTATTAACCCAACACCAAAGAAACCACACCATGTAACTTACCAATCGCCGAAGTCAGAATTGTAGATTATGGTTTGGTTGCCGACACTTATTTAAAACTCACTCTTAAATTTTGGTCGATGTGCACACGACGGAAATTCAATTGGTAATGAGTCTCCGTACCGCTGAAGGTTAATTTATTGTCGATCGACAGTGACCCGGAACTGTTGATAATTTTTTTTTTTTTAGTTTTTCCAAAGTATTTTTCTATTATACTAATCAATAGTTTTTCGATTTCTATCGCAAGGTTACACTTTCATGAATCACTTTCAAAGTCACTTCTCTTAAATAGTGTCTTTGTCCAAGATTGTTATAAATTATTAATTAAAAATTTTAAATTACACTTAGAAGCATTACTTAGAAGAGAATTTATTGTTTAATTGTTGCAAGTAAATCGTTAGAAATACTAGATAATGTTTAAACAATTATAGAAGAGAATTTATTATTCAATTGTTATAAATAAATTATTAGAAATGCTGGATAATGTTTAAACAAATAGAATATTCAGAAATATTATTATTTAAAACTCACTCTTAAATTTTGGTCGATGTGCACACGACGGAAGTTCAACTGGTAATGAGTATATCTCCGATATTCCGATCGTCAGTGATCCGGAACTGTTGATAATTTTTTTCAAACTTCTAAATTTGGTCGATGTGTACACGACAAAAATTCAATTCGTCATGACCTCTTGTCTCCGTATCGATTGACATTAATCCGATCTTTCGGTTGTTGACGATGCGAAAATTTCATAAAAATGTATTTGTGACTCGATCAATACAAATGATTAATTAAAAATTTTAAACAGAAGTTAGAAATGTTATAGAAGAGAATTTATTGTTCAGTTGTTACAAATAAATTATTAGAAATATTAGATAACATTTAAACAATTAGAATATTCAGAAATATTGTTTATATCTCACTCCTAAATTTTAGTCGAAGTTCAGTTGGTAATGAGTCTCCGTACCGTTGAAGGTTATTTTAATATTCCGATCGTCCCGTGCCCCGGAAGAACAGTTGATAATTTTTTTCAAACTTCTGAATTTGGTCGATGTGCACAGGAGAAAAATTCAGTTCGTAATGAGCTCTCCGTATCAATTGACATTAATCTGATTTTGCGATCATCAATAATGCGACACAGATGATGAAAATTTCTTAGAAATGTATTAGTGACTCGATTACAAATGATTAATTAAAAATTTTAAATAGTACTCAAAAATGTTATGGTAGAGAATTTATTGTTTAATTGTTACAAATAAAATATTAGAAATATTAAATAATATTTAAACAATTGGATTATTCAGAAATATTATTTAAAACTCACCCCTAAATTTTGGTCGATGTGCACACGACGAAAATTCAATTGGTAATGAGCTTTTGTACTCCTTAAGGTTAATTATATGTTTTGGTCGTCAGTGATCCAGAATAGTTGATAATTTTTTTTCAAATTTCTAAAATTCTGTCGATGTGCACACGACGGAAGTTCAATTGGTAATGAAGCTTCGAATTGAGCTTCTCCGCTCAAGGTGAAGGTATATTTCGGTTGTCAGTGATTCAGAACAGTTGATAATTTCGTTCAAACTTCTAAATTTGGTCGATGTCCACAGGAGAAAAATTCAGTTCGTAATGAGCTCTTGTTTCCCTGTTGATTGATATTAATCGGATCTTTCGCTCGTTAATAATGCGATACAGATAATGAAAATTTCTTTGAAATGTATTAGTGACTCGATTACTACAGATGATTAATTAAAAATTTTAAATAGAACTTGGGAATGTTGTAGAAGAGAATTTATTGTTTATTTGTTATGAATAATTATTTATGACAAACGGTTATTAATAATTTATTAGAAACATTAATATTTAATTTATTAGAAACAGGTAATATTTAAGATAATAATAATTTAGAATATTCAGACATATTATTTAAAACTCACTCTTAAATTTTGGTCGATATGCATACGACGATAGTTCATTTGGTAATGTGCCTCATTACCACTCAAGGTTAATCGTATGTTTCAGTCGTCAGTGATCAGGAACAATTGATAATTTTTTTCAATCTTCCAAAATTTGGTCGATGTGTACACGACAGAATTTAATTGGTAATGAGTCTCATTTTATTCCTAAGTTCAAACTTTCATAAAAATCGAGTTTACGGGATAAAAATAATTCATTTAAGTTGCAAATTTTCAAATTTGTAAATAAAAAAATGTTATGTCTAATTGTATTGTTCATAAAAATATCATATTTCAATAAGGTGTTTCTAATATTTTTAAATGGATGTTAATAATTAAATATATACAAAATTTTTCATCTCAGTTTTCATCCGTCTCTGTTTTAAACATCTATTTCATTGATGAAGTATCACCACGTTCAATTCAATGAATAATGCTCGAAATAAATTTGGCATTACTGTCCACATTTTTTGATTTTCGCGGTACGAAACTTGGGTGAATCGGTACGACAGGATGTGACACGAAAATGGTAACGTCTATTCATGTACCTCGTCGGTGTCTAACTTTGTCGATAATGTATCGATAATAAATTTTTTATCGGTAATATATCTATTCTTGCTATATTTAGCTCCAGCTTTTTCGCAATAGAGGGAAGCACTTAGTATTTTATATTGAAGTATTTTAGTTATATGCGATGGTAATATTTATTTAAAATTTATAACATTATATCATTATTTATATATTAATAACACGCTAGTTTCGTGTTTTCTTATAAAGAATTTCAAAATTTGTTGCAAATTTGTTAAAAGATTTTAATGTATACTTATGATTTTGCTTCCAAATTTATTTAAAAAAAAATTATTTGCAGTTGTTCTGCATCATGATTAATATGGTTAGCAGTGTACTGTTTTTAAGTAATGTCGATATATTTGATAACTTTAGTTGTATTTTCTTCAATTTTTAAATTTTCGATTTTCACATTAATGATAAATTTTTTAGTAGGATTAACATTGTCTTTCATAACAATGAAATTTACGAAAAGTGTAGATAAAATATAATGCCGATTGATACATTGTTAGATTATTTTGTTACGTACATATCATTCAGAGTTTTATTTTTGAATAAATCCACAATTCGATATCGCATATAAAACCGTATTTCCTATTAAAATTCGGAATCCTGCTTTTCATGCGGAAGTTACAAAATAAAGTTTGTAGTTTTTAAAATTTTTACGTAATTACGTAGGTATTTCGCTCATTTCATAAACAATTTTTCAGTAATGAAATTTCGAGTTTCTTTGCAAAAATAATAATGTACCTATATAAGAAAGTATATCGTTTTCGTTTTCTCATTTAGATAATAGTTTGGTTTATTTTTACCACCATCTGAAAAGTTATGAATACAAAATTATGTATAACTCAGTATTTTCTACAGTACGTTTAAATACTTAGATATTTGTATCGATAGTTGTTTACTGATTACTTTAGTGCACATGTTCGTAGAAATTTTAAGACAAAAGAAATTGTAAATAATTGCAAATACTGTATTGAATTTTTCGTTTAAAAATCTTTCCGTAAAATGTTCATATGTAATTTGTACAATTGTATAAAAATAAACATGCAGTAATGAGAATTGTCTTTTTCGATGTTACAGTGAAAGATATTTTTCTTACGTTGCATAACGTAATTTACAGTAATATGTATGTAATATGATCGTAAAACAATTTTAAATGATCAACAATTTGATGTATTTACTTCAAAATCGAATTATTGTTACATCTTTTTATCACATATTATTACAATTACAAAGCCTTTTGCAACAAACTTCTATAAAAAGGAAAGATTTCTTCAGTTCCCAAACATCCGTTATGTTGCAACACAAATTAGACTGTTGAAAAATGCTTTGTACATCTATCAATTGTCACTTACTAGCTTTGAGAAATTCGGGTAAGAAATAATTGATGTATATTTTTTTCTAAATTTATGTCACCAGGACCAGGTTTAACTGATATCATTCCACATATATTAACGTATATTAATTGCAGTCAAAATCGGTGCATTCTACGTAAAAGAAAAAAAGAAATGTCTTTTAAAATATCCATATTCATATTTGGCTTTATCATAAAATATTAATGAAAAGCTTTCTGTCACGACCATAAGTGACAATTACGTAAGCCATAAGCGATTCATTCTGCTGATCGTTAAGTTAGACACGTAACAAGTTATAAAATCCAACGTATTTATTACAATTCACGTAGACCTGCCTACATTTTTTGTTCACAGGACCCGAGGAACGAATCGATGAAAATACTGCTGCAGAAAGGCAGTTTGCATAGACATGTCGGGAACAAACGATACAAGATGTTGCCAGTCGCGCAGTCAGCGCACGATTAAACATTGGTGCATCGCGGCAACGGTTGCGCATTGAGCGTGTGCGCATGCCGCGCGTGCGCGTTGCGAAAGTGGTGCTACAGTGGCGCCAGTAATGGCGGCGGAAAACACGCGCGCACGCCAGCACCGCCGCCGGTTTGTTTCTCCACGCCTCTACCTCGCCTCCACCACCGCCACCGCCACCGCCACCGCCACCGCCACCGCCACCGCCACCGTTCTCACGACTCGTGGGTAAGTACCCTCACACTCCAATCAGTCTGCACTCGCATGTCCACGAGGTTGCTCGCACGGGCCTGGCGCCTTCCTCTTGTATTCACCCCTCTCTTGCACCTGGCTCACCACGTTTAGTGCATTACCAGAGACCCGTACCCGGGCGATCGAGCCACTAGTTGAGGTATTCGTCGGGTATTGTCATTCGTCGAGAGGTTAGGTCGTAGTGACCTATCGTGGCGGGATTATACGGTTCGTTTGAATTTGAATTCACCCGCGTCCCATCGTTTCGCCGTTTTCGTCGTCCGGTTGCTATTTAGAGTAACGTTTTGCACGTGGTACTTGCGAGTTTTCACACGACACGTACCGACAGCTGTCAAGACGAGGTTTACAGTTTGTCCGGTTACAGTTTTGCGCCGTACCGTCGAACCGCGTGACAACCCCGCGCGTTGAGGTTAGGTTGTTCCCTGCCTGACGCGCCTTTTTCGAATAGATATTGCCTCGCCGGTTCGTTATTCGGTTAAATCGATTTATGCGGATACTGGTGCGAAGGAACTGTTGGTGATAAGAACACGTTTCCTAAGCAACGGATAAGAGGACAATGGGATCCGTGAAAATAGAGTGAATGTTTTCGAACGGTCGTATTTCGTGCAGTGACTTCTTGAGTGTACAGCAAAATGTACGCGTGATGGTGATTAATATATACGCGCGTTTTATACACGTTTCTACACACGTAATTTACACACACGTATGAGAAATACAAATTCTCACACGCATTTTTTTTTCTTTTTCGTTCTCTTTTTTCTATTTCATTTTTATTTTTCATCGGCGTAAAATTTTTCGTCGCGAAATATTGACAGCATTGATCGAACAGGCTTAGCCTGTTGCGTCGTTGCTTTGCCGGTGTTCACTTTTATACGACTCGTTATCGATATTTCAAATCGCTTCTGATATCTCCGATTTGATAATATTCTGTCACACGTGTATTGTCTTTCTATCACGATGAAAGACGCGCAAACGTTGAATAATCGAGGAATGATTGGACGTTTGTAAAAAACGACGTTTATCGTTGCACATTTTAATGTATTTTAATAGAAAGAATTTCAAGGTAAATGTGGGATAATGCACCGGATAGTTAACGAGCACAAACTCTTGTCGTATTATTCCTTTTCTATTGATTTTCGGACCGTAAAATATTCGGTATGGAAAACAAAAAAAAAAAAAAAAAAAAGAAAAAAAAAGAAGAAGGAACGGGACCAGAGGATTTAAAGTCGACAAACTTTACGAGATGTAAAATTATCTACGAAATACGAGGTTAATTCACGTTTGCTATTATCTATCGGTATTATATGGAAGGTAAATAATCGCTGGAAAAGGTCGGTCGATAGCGCATGATTTAACGAGTATATTGCAAGGATCAGCTTTGACCGACGAGCGCGATCGATAATTACACGTGGAATATTAAAACGGCAACTCTTTATTCGCCCCGGCAATTTCATCCCGTTCGTAAAATTCGACCACTTTCTCGAATTTCAGTTCTATCTTTCCCGCGGTAAAATTCAGCGGTAAGCAATATTATTGTGTAACGTAGCACGCGGGTCGTAATTAAATTTCGATGGCGATAATACACAGAGCGGCTAAAATTTGCTAAACGTCGTTACATTGGACAAACAAAACAGCGAACACCGGCAAAGCATCGGGAAATATCGCGCATCTCGGTGTTTGCGTACGATTCCTCTGGCGATTCTTTTCTGGCGGTCGCTTCCGACGCGCACTTTCTTGGCCGGCACTCCTCCTCGACCGTGTTTCATCTGACGAGAAAGAAAAGTTGATACAACCGCGATCGATGCAGTCGCTCGTGGATCAAATTCGATAGCTCTCGTTGAAAGACAAGAAGGAAGCAAGAAATCGAAGTCATTTGACGGCCGAGCCGTTGACTATATCGTGTTCGATTGTCTCGAAAAGCTACAATTACGATGATTGCATTATCTTCGTTTGTTACCGTCGTTCCCTTCTTTCTGTCGTCGACTTTCCAGTTTTTACCAGCCGGTTAGTGACGAACTGGCTGATTAGCAGCCACTTGGATTTCACATTTGCAAAATTTCCATTCGGTGAAGTCCGAACTTTTTCAGTAATTTCTGCGGTTTGCTCTTTTCCGTTCAATTGCGAGTTTCACGCCTTTCGAGGATTTTTAAACGTGACGTTTTAAGCGTTTCGGTGACGATAAAGAGATCTAGTTCCGAGTTGAGATGAACCGCGAGTGTAAGAGTTTGCGAATTTTTAATCGGATGAGAAATTTTTACAAATTTGGTCAGAAGGCAAATTTCGTTCAAACTTCTTTGGAGTTTGAAGGAAGTTTTTGGAAGATTTTGGAGCATACGTTGGGAAAGAGGGCCTGAGGAATCACGTAACGCGCGGATTTCTATCTCTGTACTAAAACATTTCATACACTTTTATTTTCCCGTATTATTTAACGAAACAATATTTGAATTTATCAATAGCCAAGTAGATTGAACAAAGCGTTTGCCACCAAGTCGAATTTCTTACCGTTTCCGACGTACAATTTCTAGTTTCTTTATTCGAATTCGAAGAGAGTACATTCAACATTTAAAATGTCCAACAACGAACCTCTCAGAAGTCAAGACTAATGTTCAATTCTATTTACTTTCACAAGTCTTTTCATTGCACAAACATGCCACAAATGATAACAAAATCTGAGGTGAATTTTTAAAAATAACACCTCTAGTCTACGTTTTCCAATTTTGTAGTTTATTATTGTGGCTAGCGGATAAAATTTACACGCAACAGAACTCTAACGTTCTGCAGTTTTGTCTGCTTACTTAAACGTGAATTTCAGTCACGCGAACGAAAAGTAAGAATCAGCGAAGGATATCACCTGAAAAAAAAACTTACCCGAAAAAAGTCCCTCACGTTTCCCTATTGGAAAAAGTCTTGTACAAATTCTAGCGTAGTACGAATTATTCGTCTCTCGGCAAGTGAAATTCTCGAAAGAGCAATGAAAAATTCTCTCCACAAAGATATTCGATTTGGTACGAACGACACTTGCAAAAACCAACACGCATTTCCCACACTTTTCATCGACTTTCTCTCTGTCGCGTCGCTGTCGGTGTCGTTGCCTCCTCGAATTTCAATGTATTTTTCACCGCGTTTAACGTGTCGAAAGAAAAAGAAAAAAGAAAGCAAAAAGAGAGAGAAAAAAAGAGGAAAGGAATTGGTACGCGAAAGGGTGATCCAAGGAAGATTGAGAAATGGAACACGGCGATATCTGTTCTAGATGGATAATTCTGCGTATATGCCGAATCATCTACCGCCGCCATCCCTGGTCGTGTTTTCACAGGCCGGGGGGCTGCCGGAGGCTCTGAGAATGCAAAGACCCTTCAATCCACAAGTTAGTGTCCTATTATCCTTACCTGTACGCCTAAGCCTGTGTTTGCTTCTACTCCTAAAACTCTGTTTGCCTGCGCGAAAATCTGGCGAAAATAATATTTGCGACTGGACAAGTTACAACGCGACGATTAGCTCTCCTCGTGTTCCTCCTAACGAGGGTTGTCTTTCGTTTTGCTCTTTGAAATCGTTGCACTTATTGCAGCCAATAATACGTACCTTGAAAATCTGATTTCTACCGAGTTCTTCAAACATTTGTTTCTTTTTTTTTTTTTTTCCTTTGAAAATTGAGCGAATTAAAATGTCTTAGTTGATCGTTACTAGATCATTGCTGGAAGATGCAAATTTATGTTCTACACAAGTGTAATTAAAAAGACGGAAGCTCGGTAGGATAGAAACGATTTCTATAAATTATTTTCTGTAAGTAATCATAATTGTAATATAAATTTTTACAGATTACTTTCTGTAAGCGCAGAAAAATCCTCGCGCACGCAAATCGTTTGTGTAATGATATTTCATTATGTCTGTTGCTTGATTCTTGTCGCAAGTATCGTTTCAGCCAGTCCGCAACGAAATGGGTGCTTGAAATTGACATTTTAAGCGTCTTTCACTCGCAAAAGTGAAATAGAATATTTATACGTGTTATCCGAACAGCGTGATTTACCATTATACGTTGTTTCGCAGACACAACGCAGCTCACCTGTTAACCTTTCGTCGACGATGCGCGCAACATCAATCCATTCTGCTGACAGTTGCGTCATATTTGTAAACGTTTCGAAAATAATTATTACGATACGATGTTGCAGAAACATTGTCGCAAATACAATTTTACTATATACAGTGCAACCTTTTGAAATACAATGAGAACAGAGTTTTATTGTTCCGGAGAACTTTTCAAATTGCAAAGACTGTATAACATAGAAAAACTGTTCCGCTGTGCTTCAAAAAAATAAAAAAAAAAAAAAAAAGAAAATGGAACAGGAGTTGTCATGAAAATTTTCTCGACGCTTGAAAATTTTGCAAACTTTGACTTTGTTGTATGAGGAGCTTAAAAATCTAACGGACCCAATTAAAACATCGGAAAAACGATAAAAGGTGTTCGTGCAGAGTCAACGAAAGTTAGCAGTCTCTTTGGCATAAAGATCTCTATGCTTTGGATAATTTTTATCGTGAATTCATTTCGCTGCTGTGCCGTAGCGAATAATAAAAGGATTCTGGGGCGAATCTTTATGCTTCGAAAAATGTCAATTTCAATGGACCGACTACGCAGTTGCAATCGTTTCGACCGCTAGCCGCTTTATGCGCACCAATGGTAATTAATGCACGCTTTGAATAGGGATCTCGGTGAATGTGTACGAGCACGAACGTATACTTATGCATGCACGAGTCGTTGTAGTAGACGATTAATTGTTGTATCTTTTACTTAATAGTGGACGACGTAAAGAAACAAGAACTGTATGTCGCAGACTGTCAGACGAGTGTTAACACGACGTTTCATTCGTTGAGATTCGAATCGTCGAATTTTATTTCCGAGCGTTTGTTCAGTCACGTCTTTTATTTTCGCGGTTTCTATCGTTTAGATTGCTTTTCTAATTACGCGAGGCTCGAGTGAACGTTGTAATAAATTGTCGCTTTTTCCTCGAATAAGTTCCGTGAATTACACGCGAGTCGAACGCCAAGCAACAATTTATTGTCTTTAGAACATCAGTTTCTTGAAATCTCATGAAATTCTAAAATCTAAGAAGGAGGAAATCCTGTCGAAAAAATGTCAAGTGTTAATGTTTAAGATTCACAATCACTCGTGATCTTCTGACAAGTCTATTCTGAAAAGGCAAAAGGCTGCAAACTATCGGAACGAAGTGTTCCGTCGAAGTCGAAAATATTATTTAACTCTACCGTGTATAATTCTCTTCTTGTAGACGATTTTAATCAAACACGTTTAAACAAAAACCGATCCAAGGCGTTTTATAATTTCATAACTTTCATCTCATTTTACAATTTTACAGTTTACTCGTAGTAATATAAATTACTCGCGCAGAGAATTTCCGACGAAAAAACCCAGAGAAAGTCGCGAACTGTTTGAACGAGTGTTGCCGAAAGTTAAGAAATTAATGGCCAGTATACTTATTTCGGCGATTCTTATTGGCCGCCTGAAACTACCGAGGCCGATTGTTTAACGACAATGAAACAATATCCACGGCCGGGGCGTTCGTTCGAAAATGAATATTTTTAAAGTGTTTATTAACGAGCTCGTTTAAAACACACGTCACAGAGGGATATTGTATTATCGAGACCGATTGCAATGGTGTGCTTGGAATAAAAAAATAGGGGCTCGCCTACCTTTCGAGACACGTACAGAACGATTGATTGGAATCGGATAATAAAACGCGGCAGCATATCAAAATTCGGTGCCGTTTAAAAAATGAGATAATTTCGTTGGAAATTAATCGCGGCGGAACGACGAAATTTCTACCGCGCGTTTCCGCGCTGGACTACGAGCCAGAATCGGGGAAAGGAAAAAAAAAGGAAATAAAGAGAATGTTGTAAATATTCAAAAGCACTCGTGGTCATCGATCTGGCGATAGCTTGAAAAAAAAAAAAAAAAGAAAGAAAAAGGAATTAACTATCTCGTGTTCGAGTGTGTCCTGGAAAGATACAGTTTTTGTTATCGTGATTGCGTTATAGATTTCACGAATATTTATATTGTAATTAAAAGTACGTCTATCGAAGCGGTGAACATTCTTGTGGAAAGTGTTACCTGAATTGCAAGAGTATGACATACTCTTTTGTGACTAACCCTATAAAATGTATAAAATGCTTCGATATTTCATTAGAACGAAACTTGATTATTTTTCTAAGACCTGACTGTTGTCGTTGGTGAAGTCTCAAATTGTGTATTAACAAGCTTTAACAATCTGTTATAAATTATAAGTTGCACTAGGATGATTTTTGATACATTTTAATATTGTTAATTCTGTTCATTCTGGATATTATTTTTTTTTTTACCAAACACACGTTCGCAGTAAATGTCTCAAAATTGTGCAACTTTCATTAAATTAATTTCAAAAAACTATAGCACCGTAATCGTGACAATCGTTACAGTGCCGAGGGAATTTTAACCACTGCGGACCAAATAATTCGCCGTTTTCTTTTTGAACTCGTCGGTACGATATTGCTGGATAGAAATTATTGAGAAGTGATAAATTTATTGTTTGCTTTGCCTATTTTGTTTTTACTTAAATATACTCAAAAACTGAGAAAATATTACAATTTTGGGACAATGAATTCTCGACGTACGTTATTCCAACGCAAGAGGTTTAAACGTCTGGTACGACACGTGCAACATTAAAGTATTTTCCATGAAATAACCATGAAAATCATACGGAGTAAAAGAAATCCGAGGCCATGATACTTCCTTCCAAGGGGAGGTCCACTCAGTGATAATCAGCATTGCGTAATCGAAGTAATAATAAATGAAGAGCGGAACGAATCTAGAGGTAGAAATGCGGGCATCGACAAACGGGAGGCTCATTTCCTCGTATAAAAGAATAATAAACTAATCGTGCCGTACTAATTCCCGTATAACTGGTCGGCTGCATCATTATTGGTTCGATGAAATGTTTATCCGGAAATCGCCTGCCAATGCCAACGAGTTGGCGATTTTCTGCCAGCCTTTTACGCGCGCGTGTGTGTGTGTGTGTGTGTGTGTGTGTGTGTGTGTGTTACGGTGTGTCTGTCTCTCTGTGTCGGTGGCATCGGTCTCTAGAAATAATATTTGAAAACAAGAAAGAGAAATTAAAAAAAAGAAAAAAGAAAGAAGAGGGAGGAAAAACAGGTGGAAAGCCTTGATCGTAACGGGGCGCGTTCGACTCGCGGAATATGCATGTACGTACGTATCGAAATTGAAACGTAATAAGTTTAATTAAAATCACACGTGGTGCTCGTGCAACGTATTAATCATAACTAATGACCCGTGCAACGTGTAATTAATTTGTGATTTTTAATTAATCGCCCCGGCAATGCATAACAATCGGTAATGATTTTTCGAGACTCGCCGGGCCTTCGTTTCGGAAAGTTTTTACACGCGTGACTGAGTTACGGTGACGTTTAGTTTCCGTCGGTAACGTTAAAACGCGCTCACGGTTCTTTCTTACAGTTTTATTCTTGGACAGTTTTTCTTTTGTGTGTGTGTGTTTTTTTTCTTTTGAGCAAGAAGAATAATTGAGCGTTGAAAGAATAATTTGACGTAAAAATTCCATGTCTGGAATGCCGTTGAAAGATTTGAAAATTTCAAAGTTTCGAAGTCTTGGAATCTTGGAGTTTCAGTGACAGGGATTCCAAGTTTCTTAGATTGTAAAATTTGGGACTTTGGAGCTCTCAAGTTGCAAAGTATTAGCACGTACATACATATATATGTGTCTTTATATATAAGGCATTGTATTTATTAGAGTATTTACATATTAATTAATTAGGTTCGAGTATATTAAATTTCATATCATTCAATGATAATGAGCGCCAAAATTTTCATACGACTGCTAATTTTGATACTATGAAAATGAAATGTCGACGCCTGATAAACGAACGCTCCATTGGAAAATAAGGACACGTGTCAATACTTTTCGTTGCCACGGTGTAATTAAATGACAAAGTTGCGGGTCCGAAGATAAAAGTTTTTCATCAGACCTATTAATTTTAATGTAAATAACATTAACGTAGATTTATATTACAACAGAGTGAGTAACATTAATATTAATAAATGACGTTGATAATATTTTTTAAAATATAAACTCCACTATGGTTGTAGATTGTAGTTTCCTACTAAAATGTATTATTTTTTGTTGTTGTTGTTGCTGTTTTTTGCAAATTCATATTTTACGATAATATTCGAACTTTGAAATATTTGAGTTTTGTAGTACAGTAAGAACGTAATACGCTATCGATATTTTCAATAGAATATTTCAAGCTAACGTGGGAGCCAGCGTAATAAAAATAAATTCGTCGACGAATTTTCGTACAAAGCTATTACGTGTAAGCAGCTGTTTGGAGTTTAAAAATTTTTCGAGATATCGCGTAATTATTTGTTAACTGATAACGTTGTTGAATCGCGAGAGAAGTTACGAGACACAACTCTTTCATTAATTTACAATTTTATACTAACAAATATATGTACGTACCACCAACATTTGCCGTAAACTAATAACATATTGGAATCTTAATTTGGAATCTTAACTTGGAACAATTGGAATCTTAATCTTGTAAAATTATTAGAATAATATGTAGATTTATCAGTATCGTTAATTGACAAAGAAAGCAAGAGATTACTATCCATTAAATACAGGATGGATCAAAAATCACTTTCTACCAATATAAATAAATAAATTTGCGAATGCTCTGGCGGTCTATTTGAAAGAAATAATTTTTAAAAAATAACGAAGAAATCGTGTTTTAATATTAAATTTAATTTAAAATTAATAAAATTAGTTTCTTCTTATATTTGATATTTCATTAGAAAAGATAGGAAGAAAATTTTGGCCCAACTGAACTGAAAATTTTAATCAAAAGTAAATATTCTTGTGAGACGCACGAACTCGGTAAAATATCGACAAAAGTGTTGTCAAATATCAACACTTTTCTCGTTTTACTTCGGGGCTGATTCTCACACGGACACACGCAGGTTGGAAAATCGTGCGAATGGTGGTGTTACGTGGCATAATGTCGGATGGCACACCAACACGCGAGCACCGGGAATATTGATCTGATAGTGCGTAAGCATTGTTCAAATATTAGTATTCGATTTTCGATCGGTAATAAGTAGATATGTTTCCATTGCTGTTTAAAATGCAATAGCTCTTTCATAGAAACATTACGCGCTGATACAGGGAGGATACGTTGCAGAATTCCCACGAATTTTTCGACGCGGTCGAATATTTTATAAAACGAGAGAAAAAGAGATAGAGACAGAGAGAGAAAGAGAGAGAGAGAGAAAGAGAGAGATATATTTGTCAAAAACAAATTCTACTTAATATCTGCCCGTCTCTAAATACGAATGTTTAGCGATGTAATGGCGATTCTATTTGTAGTTGGAAAGTGTGACACACTGCTATACAAAGGGATGGTCAATATTAAATCAAAATTAATGAAATACTGACGTTGCGAAACGTAGCTAGATAATGCGATGCCCTGTCAATATTCCCGTGTATATTAAAAGTACGAACGCCGCGCGTGCTACGTCAATCCCGAGTGATTTTCCATCCGAACGTATTTTTTTCCCCGTCGTCGGGAAATTCCTCGAATCGAAGAAAAAAAATGATACGTCCGATTTCTCGCGCTATGTCGATTTTTACCATCTATTATTTACTATGCAGACCGCAGATTTCCCATGCGTTCGTACTCGAGCAAAGTCACATGTACTGTATCGAACGCGAAACGATTTCCCACCGAGAGAGAATTCTACTTTTCAAGTCTTATATTCTTGGAAACACGGCGTTTAGTTACAAGTGTTTCATCGGGTTTCGATTTCATTTGCAAAGAAATATTATTTCGTTGTTCCCGCAGGAACACGAGTTTCGAGACTGTCGGAAGTTCGTCTTTTATTTATTTTTTATTCGTCCCGATACTCGTACTGTTTCGCGCGTTGTGCGAGATTAATAATTGATGAATGGAAAAACGGGTAATTCGATAAACGCGTATAAATGCATTTAGGGCATACACGGGTGATAAAATATTATATTCGTAATTATAAAGTATTTCATTGGCGAATATCTCTGAATTTCTCTGTTGCCTGTTCTTTCTCGATGTATTTGCTCATTCTTTAAAATTCGATTTCGAGCGATGGTTACACCTACTTCGTGTTATTTCGCACGGTGATATATAAATTAAATCAGTTTCGTGTCGTTTATTACGAAATTTGAAAAATTACATTTCGAAACGCAAGCGTGTGTTTATTATCGCGAACGTGAATTACAGTGCCCTTCGGTTATTCTTATTTTTACGAAAGTGATCGGACAATTTCGCAAAACTCTGCCCTTGAAATATAATATTTCGCAATATTTCTCTCAGAAAACCAATCAAAATCGTTCGTCGATTCTCTGTTAATTTAAATTTAAATTCTTTCACGCTTTTCTCTCTTCTTCTCGAGCGCAATTACCAAAGAATTGAAAAGAAAAAAAAAAAAGAAATTCACTCGTAATCTCTAACGGTCATTGTGCTAATATATCAAAAAGTGGTGCAACATAAAAGCCCATTCGTATCAAAGTATCGCGTGCAGAATAGACGAGGAGATCTTTACGTACGTGGTCTCTCTGTTTAATCCGATATTTCGTGTTTTCTAAAATATCCGGTGAAAATTCACCGAATAAAACTTATCATATTATATGACCGGATATCTCATTTGCAGTTATGCGGGTATTCCTATGAATTCGAGCACATTGAAATAGCGTATAATACCAAAGCAATATGGCATTATACTGTTAATAACGCGAAACCACTGTGTTATAATAATCCGTCAAAATGTGAAGCTTCCCCCCCACCCCCTCGTCCCGTCAGAGTTGTATCATTCAATTCGCCGTGATTGACGAGTCTATTAAGCTGGCATAGTGAATGCCTCGATGGAAATCAACGAGTTCTGTTTTGTAACGTTTGTAATAATGGAACATCAGGCCACGGTAAATGTCACCGCTGCGATTCGGCTCGATCGCGATAGCATCGACCGATTTTTCGACCACGTTCAACGCTCGCGCTCCGTTTCGCGAGATCTTTCGCGAGAAAGAAAGAAATATATATATAATGTTATAGTTGCCGTTTAAAAAGACAAAAATATTCGATCAATAAATATACACTCCCGTCTACAAGTCACACTTGCTTATTTTGATCTAAACAGTTACTAGAGCACAGATATACTTTTCTGGATTAATTTTATTATACAATCTTGTTATATTGTACTCTATTTACTCTATTTTATAATAATACTTGAAAACAAAACTGATATTTAACGTATATGGTCTGAATAAATATTTCAGAGTATATCAAAAATATATATATATATATATATATATATATATATATATATATATATATATATATTTAAAAAATAAGATCGATGTATTTTGGGATGAATTGGACAGAAGCCTTCAGAAATGTCCAAAATCAAAGAAATATTGTTAAAATTAAACGGAAGTATGCCATGGTTTTTCTGGCCTTCGTATTTGCACAAAGATGTAAGATACATTATATACAACTTGGTAAGATTTTTGACATATAAACAATTTGACATATGTCATATTCTATATTCTATATTCTGTATATAAATAAATATCAGTTTTGTTTTCAAGTATTATTATAAAATAGAATAAATAGAGTACAATATAACAAGATTGTATAATAAAATTAATTCAGAAAAGTATATCTATGCTCTAGTAAGTTTAGATCAAAAGAAGCAAGTATCCGATGACTTATGGACGGGAGTGTATATTTATTGATCGCATATGTGTGTAATCTTGATCGTATATTTTTTTTTTTTTACGGTAACTAAGATTTCATTTCCTTTAACTTTTTAACACACAGCGGCGGAGGAAAGAGAGTTTAATAACGTAAAATTGGATTGCTGTGTGTGAAATGGAAAGCTGTTCGGGCTATTCAACATATTCGTTCAATATTTTGGAAGCCTACTTGCATTCAGACTACTCGATCTAATTTTTCGAAATTTTTCCAACGTATTTTTATACGCATTCTGTTTCGTTTCTTTGCGACAAAAGAAAGAAAAAAAAAATTGTACATTTTTTTAAATGGCAACTGAGATTTCATTTCGTAGGTACCATTGACCCTTTAACTTTTTAACATTCACTGGATGCGGACAAAAGAGAGTTTAATCCTGAAATTAGATTCCTGCGTGTGGAATAGTCATTCAGACTTTTCAATCTATTCAATATTTTTAAAGCCTACTTATATTTAGGCTATATATCGAGCTGATTCGATGGTTTTGTCCAAATTTTGTTTGTGGCAACTAAGATTTTTGTTTTATAGATACTCTTTAACATTTTGATGTATAATGGCGGATAAAAGACTTCTTTTTCTTCTTCTTTCTATTTTCGTCTATTGTTGTACACGAAATAGAGGATTTCACAAGCGTGTAAAGTCATTTAGTCTGTTCCATATTTTTGTTATCGATCAGTGTTCAGCTCTGTTATCATTAGTACACATTTTTTTCTTGGCAATTTATATAATTTTTATTTGTTTAGATATTGATATAATTTTCATACAAATTTACCTTTTCGTACTGTTTACTCTTTAAACTTTCTTTCGTCTATCAGCGAGTACGCAAGAGGGTGTAAAGCATTTTACTGCATTTTCATCAAATAATTTATAAGAATTCGAGAATTTTGAAAAAACTGGCATCTATTTTTCACTGAACCACGAACGAGCGAAGAAGGAATTTTTTCTTGGAAATATACACGAAGCTCGTCGGCGTAAGACTTTTACACTGTATTGCATCAGATAATTAACGCAAAATTATAATATCTAATTAGGAGCGTTGGCTTTCTTCAATCATGAATTGCAAAGCAGAAAATTAAAACGAGCAATTCGTGTAGTGTTGTAAATTTGACATTAAATCCTTTAATTACATTACATTATATAGGATAATTAATATTGAAAATATTCCGTAAACAGCAATTTCATTTACACCAACTATCGTAGCCACGAAGTCGAAACAGTTTAAAAACAATTATTTGAAGTTGGTTAATAACCTGGCTAGTTAATCAAGAAATTCAGTTCAAACGAATCGAGTGAGAGTAAATATGTCTTGATACTGCGCTTGGAAAATTTTACGCGTGATTTTTCAAACGTTACACGCTTCGTTACGTTAATTGACAAGCGAAACTTTCAAATATTGTAACATCAGACAAATAATTGCTTGTATAATTACCAATTACTTACATAGTTGAACTTGTACAGAGTGAATGTGTGTTACTTAAGTACTAACTCGTCACTGATCTTTATTTGTAGCTAAGAATCAAACTAAAAGCACTCACTCAATGCTACCTTTTTGTACGAGCTTATTGATATTTGTTAACCAGTACGCTAGCGTTCGCAAATAGTAATGCAAATACACTTTGGTTAATTTACAATATTTGTGTTTGGCTAATACATACAGATTGTGAATTAATATTATTTTTTTTTACGGAACCAGCAGATTGTGTGTTTAAATTTATATTTATTTATATTTATTAAAATATTTATATTACTACTTCTGAAACTTAACTGCTTGCGTATACACGCCGGAAAGTGAACAAAAAGATAGCACACTATATTTTTTTGTACTATGTAAAATAGAAGGAATCACGTCAGTATTGTTGAGCGTGGATCTGCGTGTTATTTCAACGCAATACACATAAATTTCTCACAAGTACAATCTCTCGGAAATACAAAAACAAAAATGTAAATATGGCCCGCAGCTGCGAGACGGACAAGTCGAATATTTATGTTCCTCAGTCGTACAGAAGCTATCGGGAACGTAACATTCGTGTGATAATACGGTCAGTGTTAACGTAATAAATAGATAAATTTGTAAAAATGGGTCGCGGGAAGGAATTTAACGAAGAACGTTGTTCTGTGACGAAAATAGTCAAAACAGTTAACAACTGATCTACTAAAAGATCTCGATGATTATGGAAAAAGAGGAAGTTGTGGACGATCACAGTGTCCAACAACTAAGTATAAACGTATGACGTTAAATTCGTGCTTGACTGCGAGAAGAAGCTAAAGTTACGACAAATTGAGAATGTTCGATGTTCTTAAAGAATTGTGAACATACGAAACGACGAGAATTGCAACGAGAATGTTAGATGCAAGCAAGATCATGAACTGTACCGTTTGCAATTTGCAAAGAAACGGCGAATAGTCGTATTTATCGATGAAAAGAGGTTCAATTCAGACGCATCACGATCTACGAAAGAAGCGACAACTTCTGAGGAGGTATAATGATCTCCACGGTAAGAATGGGAATAAAATTTATTGCGGAGAAATTAGATAGTAAAAAGTGTAATACATTGAAATGATTGACGAATTGTAACGGAAGTAAGTACATTTTTCAACGTGATCACGCAGTGAAAGCAGTAAAATAATACTTAGACCTAATTGCTACCTTTTTGTTCCGTGGGTGTCGAATCTTCTTAATTTTCACAAATTAGAGAGATGACGAATTCGTCAAGTAACGAAGTACATGATCCGACGATTACATATACAATGACAATATCAATTTGGTGGCGTTTTATTTTACGTTAATTGCAAATATCGCACACCACGAACAGCAAGTTAAAGTACATGCGTACGTTTGCAAATTTTCCAAACTCCACGAAGAAAAAAAAAAAAATGTACACGTCTTTCGTGTGCCGTTTGCATAACTAGATCTTAAAAATCTTCGTTCAGTTAACGAATTAGAAAAAAAAAAAAAAAAACAAAGCTTTGCGAACTTGGTGGTGGTGTACGTTTGTCTACTCTACCAAACTACTATCTTCTTCTACCAACTAACGCCTTCTTTTCTCGTGTTCAGGTGACCGACTCGAAGGATCTGCAAGTGCCGTTCAGCACGGCGGCCTCCCTCGGCTACGGCCTCCATCATATGCTCCATCTGCCGCCGCAGTTTCTCCACCCTTTGGATCACCGTTTGCCGTTCGGAGGATTCAGGCCTCTGGGGCCGTCGGCCTTCGCCCCGCCGAGCAAGTGCTTGAAAGTGGAGACCGGAAACGGGCCGGTGGCCGGATCCGGTTTGCCGAGTATCGGCTCGCTGTCGAGCATGTCGAACATGTTCTCACCGTCGTCGTTGTCGTCGGCCAGCGGTGGCGCCGTTGTCTCCGTTTCTGGAGCGTCGTCGAGCATCGGAGGCGTCGGAGGCGTCGGAGGCGTCGGTGGTGGTGCCAGTGCCGCCACGGGACAGGAAGTGGCGCCACAGAGCCCCGCTGGCTCTACTAGCCGATCGCCAACTGGGACTGGGACTGGTTCGGTCCCAAATCGTGGCACCACGCCGGAGGATGAGGATCGCGACGCAAATGCCACCCCTGGCTCCGAGAACACCGAGCGATCCACGCCTGAGGAAGGACGACCGTATCGACGTGAGTTTGCCTACTTTCTTTCCCTTTTTTTCTTTTTTTTTTTAATTTCCTCCTCTTTTTTTTTTTTTTTTTTT
>NW_025110304.1:16848-90845 GCF_011392965.1 Frieseomelitta varia | reverse complement strand
TTTTTTTTTAATTGCCTCCCTTTTTTTTTTTTTTTTTTTTTGACATCCTCCTTTCGAGGGAGTAGATGTCGCGGATGTTTGTGCGCCTCTCCGAGAAGTTTTAATGGAACAATCAGTCTTTGGCACGTGTTAGGACTGATGATTCGCCTGAACAGAGATCAATATTAACACTGAAACTAGTGACGATCAAAATGCAAAAATAATTACATCCGAGTGCAAAGAGTTAGGGAAAGGTTCGCGAAAGAATTTTTTTATTTGTACGCTTTATATACAAAAGAAGTCATGATCGTTCAAGTTTCCAAAAGATGCAACACTTTAGAAAAATCCGCCAAGTTATTAATCGCTTCGACCACCATGCTAGTTCCAGTGTTAATTTTGACAAAAAACGTTTTTTGACACGTTTTGTTTCTTGAACAACAGTTCTAGTATCAAATGTAGGGAATAAATGAGAATGGATATGATTCATTTCGAGAGGTTAAACATCGAAGTTTGTAGAGGAGAAAGAAAGCACAGTTAATTTGAAGTTTCGCATAGATAGTTTGAATTTTTATTAATGTGGAAACTTTTGTTCAATTGGTAGAGGTGATCGACATTTTTTTAATGAAACTTACTAATTGGAGTAATTTATGTGACACGCCTTGACCTCAAGTATGTTGCAAGGATATACGTTGAGTAGTTGAGAAATAATTGCATTAATTTTCGCGAGTAACTTTTGCAGTTTAAGATGCAAGATGTCTGTGTAAGATACATATCATTCTAATTAATTCGTAACTTCACTGTTATACATAGTAAACTCGTAACCTAACTTTGTCATACAATACGTACGTAAAAATGTGAAGATGTAACGTTCGTACGAATATAATTCAGATTTAATTTCTTATCTCAAGTGGTTCTGTGTCTGTGAAATCATGTGAGTTCGCACAAAAATCCGCAATCTACTTGTAAGACTTGTTCTACTCTAACCCTCTTTTTACTTCTCTTTTTATCTCTTCGATGTGCTCAATTTCTTTGATATTTTCGTCCACTTGTATTTTCCACGATAAATAATTCTCTCTCTAAACTTCGTTTAATTTCGTCGTCGCGGAAACAAAATAACTTGCCATCCAGTATATCGTATACGTATTATAGTATTCTTATACGATTATGCAATGCATGTTTTTTTACATTCGAAACGTGCCATTTGTGTATTTTTTCTCGATAGTGTTTCGCACAGTACAAAACTAATGCACTCGCCGTTAGCGTTTACCTATCTTATCGCAAATTAGAAAAAGAGAAAAAACGAAAAGAAAAACTAGAATAACATTCCTCGATCACGTGCACGAGTAATGAAAGAATATCCCGCCGGACGTAATAACGCAGCCGGTGGATCTCATGATTTTTCTGTTGACAAACGTTTCCTATATACAAAGAGAGAGCAGCAGCTGAAACGTAACGTATGTACATACGTGTGCCACGTACGTAGGAATTTGCAGCGGAGGAATCACGAAGATTTGTATGCTTAATCTACCTAAGTCGTTTATTTGAATTCTCAGGGTTGGGGGAGGGAGGACGCAACAGCTGCGTCGCGTCTGAAAGCTCGCTGCAGGGTTTGTTTCCGCGTGTTTGCTTATTTTTCGCCGCAGTCTTAATTACCGAAAGATAGAGCCATTCATTTTTCTCGAATACGATTTCGCGGCGTGCCGTTCTTCCTTTCCTTTTCTTCCTTTCTCTCTTTCTCTCTCTCTCTCTCTCTTTTTTCTTTTTTCTTTTTACCTCTTTCTCTCAGCGAGCTTAACACGTTCATCCAACGTGTTTCCCCCTTGATTTTTATTCCCCATCTTCATTCCGCCCTTTAACGCGCTGGGAAGAAAGCGCTTTGTCGTCTCGTCTCGCTTTGTAAATTCTTTCTCTTATTAAAACCGAAAACAGCACGCGTAGCGGTCACCGGTTTCCTATAACTCTCTCTTTCTCTCTCTCTCTCTCTCTCTCTCTTCCTCCACCTCCCTTTCTCTTTCTCTCTGGCTCTTTCTACTCATTTCACCGCAGCTAATTTTTGTTTGATTGCGAGGCGAGGAGAGAGAGAGAGAGAAAGAGAAAAAAGAAGGAATACAGGGGTTGAAAAAGGTCGAAGGTGTGCAACCTTGGCGTCAACCCGCTTTTTAGGTTTATTTTTCAAATGGCCAACGCCAGGATAACGATGTCCTTTGACTGTGGCAAACCCTATGACGTTAGCCGCGTCGCTAATTAGTCGATATTCACTTTGTGGCGGCGAGTCTGCCAGTTTCCGAAGGGACACCGATTCCGCAAAACTGCGCCCAAGCGGTTTCGAATTCAGGATCATTTATTTTCATCGCGTGGATTTTTATGCAAATTTCGCTGGGGGCGGGTTCTCTTCTAATCGAAATATTTCACAAAGTTGACTCCAGTAACGTGATATTTGATCAGCACATAAGTGTTGATATATATATTGTCTCGCAAACTACAATATGTTACGTTAGGTTTGCATTGTGATATGAATAGGCATTAGTTTCTTTCATTACTCGTCGCGAACGAACGAGGCAAGTTATTCTAGTGGTTTCGGTTTTTCGAATTATATAATCGCAGAATCCGCGAACAATGATTAATAATTTAGGAAATTTAGTTAGCGACGGGTAAAAAAATGTTGCAATAAGTTTTGATCTCTCGAAACAAAGTGAATTCAGTATTTTCGCTGGATTAAATAACATTCTTCTAATATTAAAAATACCTGTGTATTATTAAAATTTCTCACAGTCTTCTTCTCTCGCGATTAAATAATATCACATATTGCATATGTACAGCGACGGATAAAAGAATATTTGCGGATAAGAAAAATAAGTCTTGCATTTTGCATTTTCTCTCACGAATTACAATTCGATTCTGCAAAATCACCGCGTTTTCCCTTGTTTTCCTCTTTAAACACATTGTGCGCCTTACATATATGTACTTTACCTCTGGCAAATAAATAATTTTCGTTCGAACGCGGCAAATGTTCGAATGTATTTAACCAAAAAAACAAACAAACATTTGAAACCATTTGGGCTGTTTGAAATCTACTGAAATCGGTGATTTCAATCAGATTCTCTTGCGCGAAAGATTTCAGTGTTCGAGTATTTGTGTATCCCTACATATTCTCGAAAAAAGAAAAAAAAAGATAGAGAACCTTTTACACAGAGTTCGTACTTCCGTTACGAACTTACAAAAATTTCGCGATCACGTGTCAGCGGCGTGATGGCGAAATCATGGCGAGCACGCGTGCAAGACTTTTTTTTTTTTCCTCCAACCGGCGGAAATTAATTGCGTAATCTACATACACAGAGAGTTGGAGAATTTGCGGGGAAAATCGTGAAATGATCAGCAAATAATTTGATCGCGCGTCTGTGAGGTATCGGTGTGTATTTTAAACTCAACGGTGCATCGTAAATGCTCGCACAGCCGTTCGCCCTTTTTGGTAGCCGGGGCAGCTCGAGAAGGGGGTGAAACACGGTGGGAGGGGAGAGGGGGGGGAGAGGAAGGGTTTCAGCGTATCAATACCTACGCATGAAATATGTTCATAATCACGATTGACAGGGAATCATGGTAAATAGTCATTTGCTACTCCATTCGCGAATTTACATTATGCGTCTATTTGGATCTGACGGCGCAGAAAAATCTGCAATTAATATTAGTATGCTGCCTACGTACAACTATACGCGTAATCATCGACCTTTTGGTTACGCCGATGATTTATCATATTATACTGCCAACCCGTTATTTGAACTTAGCGTCGTAATTGCAGGAAATTTCGTTTCGTTACGTATCTCTGCTTTCTTTTTTTTTTTCTTTTTTTCTTTTTTTTTTTTTTTTCTTACAAATAAAATACTTCGCTTCTCGATAGTTACGATAGTTGTTAACCCAGAGTTAAAAAGTTAATGGTTATCAGTGATGGAACTTGATCTCTTTCGTTCTGTTAAACGTTACAGCACTTCGAATTTCCTACGAACGCGCGAAAAATCGACGATAGTCTAGTCGAGTTTTCCATCGTTCTCGTTTTTCCATTGAATCGAAACGACGAGATTTAACCGCACGTGTACGTGAAACATAAACGCGATTTACAAACATGGGAATAGGCTGGACGGTATCGGTAAATTACATTTTTCTGTCGAGAGCGGGCAAGGAGTCGTTCGTGCGAAAAGAAGCGATTTTTCGGATTTTTCTGCCGATACCAAATCGATTATGGTGTGATCGCGGAACAGAGACAAAAGGGTGGATGAGGGGCGGGATAGGTCGGAAAAAAAAGCGAAAAGGTAGGGTAAGAGAGATATGAAATATGAGTGCGGAAATGCAGATATTTGTCAGGAAATTGATAACTCGAATAAACTCGTCGCAAAACGTTCAAACAGTCTGCCAAACGGGACGATTTTACCTCTTCTCCCGGCGGCAAACCAAACTATACGTGCGCACACAGACGCGCACGCACGCACGCACGCACGCACGTACGCACGTGGGTACAGACGTATTACGACGCGATTCGGTATGAAATTTACGCGTCTCGCTGATATATACTACTCGGACAGCTGATTGTAAACGAATTTTATAGCCGTTTGTATTTTTCGTTAATTCCGTTGGCGCAACTTTTGCAGAAATGTGTGGCATTACGCTGATTGCGCGTAGATTGCCCCGTAACTTGGGCATAACTGTGTTTTTCATCCGTGCCCCGATCCCGGTAACAAGATCACCGCCAGTTTATACGATTTTCCCATTTCCCCGTTGGAAATATCGCCGATTATCTTTGCTCGATTATCTTTCCTTCTAACTTCGCGTCGCTGAAAAAAAAANAAAAAAAAAAAAAAAAAAAGAAAGAAAGAAAGAAATGCCCGTGTTTTCTATTTTGCTTTACCTCACTCTCTGTTTGACGATAATAATTTCCTTCCTGGATTATAGACTTGGAATTAATAAATTTTGTGACTGTAGAAGGTTACGAGCAGGCACAGGTTTTCTTGCAGTAGGTGAAATTTTCAGCGAGTTTGTAAGAAATACAAATGTGATACGTTCCACGTATAAGATAATTTAGCATTCTATCTTTTGAAAATGGTACGCGATTGTTTAAGAAGTTTCTCTGAATTTCTATTTTAATAATAATTAATTATATTCATAATATATATTATATATTATATTATATTTAATATTGTAATCATATTTAATTAATAATTCCTGTATCTGTTTGTACGTCACTCGCAGATAATTCTGCGCTACCTGTGCTTACGATTAGATTCGATTTTTGTCTTCGTAAAAGTGTAAATCTTTCTACATCGAAAGCAACGTTTTATGTGGCCACTGTACACGATACAAGGGTAGCATGGCTGCTGCGCAGAAATTGTCTTTCGCAGAAAATTTGCAACGTCAAATACGGGCAACGTCTGTGGATGTTCATACAATTTCTCATTGGCAAGGTGGTACATTAGTTTAACACTGATGCACGCCGTGCTTCGTTAACGATCAACGTTATTGGCCGATACTGATTTACCCTCGGTTGCCTAAAATTCGTTCGCATTAAAGAATGATTGACGCGTTCTGGCGTTTAGACGATTTTACTGTAAATCGTGACGAAGCAGACGTTCTCCGTGGTTCGAAGATTGGTCGAATAATTTTCGTAGATTTTTTTTTATAACTTTCATCTTTTCGTTAACTAACATTCAGTCTGCAATTTGCGTAAAATCTCGTTTTTCTTTTTTTCTCTCTCCCAAAAGCACGAGATTTCTTTGACTATAATGATAGATGAAATTAAATTGATTTCTTTCTTTGCCAACAATTATCTTTCAATATTATTTATTATTTATTATCCCTTTTTTTGGAAATACGGGTTTTGTTAAAAAAGACCCGAAAATTTCGGGACATGAACACGTGTGAAGATCAGTAGAGAGGAACGTAATAAATTATATTTGTCGGACTTTGTAGTAAAGTAATTTACAGTTTGTCGATTAACCTGCTAACTGTATAACTGTGTTACATTTTTATTTCGGTTTTCGGTTTAGATGTCTACATATTTCTGCCATCCTCTCGGACATTTCGAAAGTATCGATAGTCGCGAGCAAAATTACAATCACAGCCTGATATTAATCGCGCTGTTCCCCTCCTCTTCAAGTATCGTCACGTGAAATCACGAAATAACACGAAAATTAATTTTTCCCACGGAAATCTTCGTGTCTGAATCGATCAAACGTTTCTTGTAACGTTTAACGAATATTTTTACACAATAATCGTCATTAACTCGAAATAACGACCACTTTATCGCATCTCGTAGAGTCGTAGATTCTTTCGATACACGTTCAACACGATTTTCAATAAAATTTCCTCGCCAAAGTTTCGCGCAACGCCTATTCATTCAAATATCTCTGGTATTTAGTTGACATATTACGGAATTTAAAATCCTTGCGTTACGTATCTTTTATCGCGTATTACCTTGTTGTTTTTATGCAAACATAAAAAGCACGCGATTGGACAGCCCACTGATATACGAGCCACCAGTGTCACGGTCCCTTGTCATTTATGTGATGCACGCGGTGCACTTTGCACTTTTTTTTTCTTTTTTTTTTTTTTGTGTGTGAAAACGCAGCTTGTAGTCGATCGTTCATACACATGATCCGCGCATATTTCCGCGAAATGTCCGAGTGAATAACGAGGGGCCGTGTTTTATTTTATTGTTTTATTATTACAGATTAATTTTCGTTTGATTGTTTCGCGCTGCTATCGAAAGACGTGACGCGAATTTATCGGGGGCTGAATTTTATCCGGGAATTTTATATGTTGCAAGTATTAAGTTCTTTTTTTTTTTTTTTGTATTTTTTCCCCTCTCGTAACATCTTTACGTATGCATACGTATGTATATATGTGTTGGAGAATGAAATTTTTTTTTTTTTTTTTTTTCGATCGGCGAATTACAACGATTGTTTCATTACCTTAGGATTCGCAACAGTGACAATTGGCTGGCTAATTTTTGTAAATGTGCTTTACCTTTATTCTGGTTTTTCTTTGAACGCGCCGCGGAATTTTCACCTCCACGTACGCTTCGCAACCGTAAAGAATAATTTGCTATGTAATATTCCATAACGTATTATAAATATTATAATTCTGCAAATGAACGTGCAGCTACCGAAAACAGAACCGACAATGACGAAAACATACGACCATCGTTCGTGTATATCATTGTAGAATTTCTGTTTTCTTTTCCTTGTTTTTTCAACACGCGCCAGGATGAAATTATATACGACGATTATAGGGAACAGAGGCAATAAGTTTCGGTGTAACGTGTGTTTTTGATAAGAAAGTAAAAAAGAGAACGACCGAATAACAACGGTATAAATTTTTTTCGTATCTCGCTGCTCTTATAATTTCCCCCTCTTTTTTATTTCATTTTACGCAACATATTTTATGTTATTTGCTTGATTTCAATTTTTTTCATGAGATTTACCTAGAAGTTTAATTAAAATTTAGATTGTATGCTCTAGACAGTAATTTACGTAGACACGTAATAAAATTTCTTCGTGCTGGAATACAAAGAAGAAAGATATTTCTAAAAATTGGAATTTTATCGAACAATGTATACGTAAATTAAAAAATTATCTCGTAAAATTCTAAGGTATTTGTTACTAATCTTTTATGATCAAAATTTCACAAGTTTACCAGAATCATTCATTAAAATTGAACTGTAACGAAATTTATAGTAAATTTGTGTCGGAAATTGTACTTTGGAAATTCGTGATAAACCATAAAATAAAAAGCAAAATAATTACGAAACTCCCGGCAAGTAACGACCAATTTCCGAAAAATTTGAGAAATGATTAATCATTCGAGTCTCGATGAAATCTTAATGAAACGAATCGATCGACAAAGACAAAAGTCTGGGGAAATTTCGGCGAAGAATTAATTTTGACAACGTGTCTGGCGTGCGCGAATCTGGCGGGTGAAATCGTTGTTGAAATCGCTTTCACGGCACGTTTACACGGGACTCCTAATGGCCGTCTCACGCAACCACCGTAAAATAGAGAAATCATTGTAAAAGGTCCGAACGACGTGCACCCTTCCGGTCGTTTCTCCCGAGATAAGGGAGGAGGGTGGAAAAATTTGATTATCAAATAATTCGTAGGACGTGATAGTAAATCGCGGCGTGGCTCTGGTTGTTCGTTCAAGGAATACAAATGAGGATAACTGCTTCTATGCGCGAAACCACCGATAAAACCACCCGCGTCCAGTTGGACAGCTTGAACGAAAACCTGCTGCTGCTGGGATCGTTTGATACTTTAACGCTCGAACTATCGACGATTCGGGGCGAGAAAATTTCCGGGACGTTGAAGGGAAAAACGTGGGAACAAAGCTTTCATTTGAAGCGTTCATTTATACATTTTACGAAAAATCATCGGGAACTTCTAAAAATACTATAGTTTCTCATGAAGTTTGTAAACGAAGATTACAAATTGGTCATTTTGATATTTTTAGTGTCAATGTACGCGTTAGTAGTTTATCAGAAGATGTAACAACATAGTTTTTTTTATCTGTGGTACTTTTATTAAATTTATAGACACAAAAACTCGCGCAAGATTTGAAATATAATATTCAATGTACAATACTTGTTACTATCTTTAGTAAATGAAACTTTTTTAACGTTTACACTACGAACTTTCGTTAAACTGCAACATTGTACGAAAATGTATAAACTGTGCAATATTCTCGCCCATTACATTCGATATTATTAGACCCAGACGAGATAAACTTCCGTTTTGTTTGTCTTTGTAAAAATATGAATTTGAAAAAAATATGAAACGTGCGCGTCATGCTCCAAATGTCCGGAGTCTGAATAATTAATAGATATCGTGACATGCTATCGTTGTACTTTGGATATTTTACACGAATCGTCGAATTAAATAACTATATAAAAATCCGCGATCGATCACCGGAGACGTCTTTCAGATCAACGTATTTTCGAAAAACAAAAAAAGGAAAGAAAAAAAATTGCTCCGCCAGGTTGTAAAACGCCGGCGACAGGACGTGCGCATGATCCAAAGAGCAGAAGGGTGAGAAACGAACGTTTGACGACAGAAGGGGTAGGGGGAGGGAGGATGAGTGCACAGTGGCTGTGTCTCTGACCTATATTACCGTTCAAATTTTTAATTGCGTTTTTCCAATTGTCAAAGAGAGACAGAGGAGGGTGCCTTATGGGCCGTAGCAATCTCACGTGTCTGACCATTGTCCTCCTATTCGTTTGTGTTCGTTTGCATGCGTTCGAGCAGCGCGGCGACACCGCAGACAACACCGGTGCCAGCCAATTATCAATCACTCTTGCGGAACAATAAAGCGAAACCGTGGGGGAAAAAAAAAAAAAAAAGAAATTCTTGCGTCGGAAAGTATCGCGTTTCATATCTACACGTGTAACGTGTAGAGCAGCGTTTCGCGCCTCGCTGTTTGCGTTGCAGTCACATCGTCGCGGGAAAAACTGAAGGTCCTTGTTACGTGGAAAATAATAAAGTGGAAGAAACTATATCAGAGAACTATGAGCTATTATAATTACCGAACAGGCAGAGGTAATTATACTTTTATCAGAGTAGAATCAATATTGATCTTTGATATATATTTATTTCGATTAATGCATATATAAATATATAGACATAATTTTAAAGGGGTAGTTTTAGTGTTAAAGATAAAAGATTCCTTGCGGTGGATAAATAATGTGATTTAAGCAGAGGGTGTCACTGAAATTGTAGAACCTTGTCTATTAATTAAATTTTACATGAAGTTATTATATTACGTTAAAATTGATATAAATTTCAGTTGATAAAGAGGTAGTTTCAGTGTCAAAGATGGAAGATACTTTGCAATAGATAATAATATTTGATTTAGGCGGTTCCTGAAACCGTGAACGTCCATAAGTAAAATTCTAATAAACTGTTACGTTAAAATTGTCACAAATTGTATCTATAAATCGTAGTATCATGTGTCTATAATAATTGTAATTTATTTGTCAAGTTTTAATATTAAAGATAGACGATTCTTTGTAATAGATAATAACGAAATCGTGAAGTGTCCACAAATAAAATTACAATTGTTATATTAAATTAAAATTGTAAATTATAAAGTCAGTTGGTGAATTCACACTTTTCCATCTAGTCTCGACTCGGAAATATGTAAGATTATATTTCGTAAAAGAAATTGTATCGTAAAAGTCATACTCTGAATTCTAAAAATGTACTAGGAATTACAGTCGCCGAAAGTTGAATCATAGATCAGCAGTAGAATTTCTTGCTCCTCGAATTGTGCCAACAAACATTTCGAAAGGATTAAAACGTTAAATCGTTGACGATGAATAGCCACGGGGTCTGGTCATATGATGGTTAAGAGCAGCAGCTGCTGGAATGCTGGTCATTTGTAACTCAATAATTCTACTTCGTTTGGAATCCGGTAATCTATACTGCGCCTCGTTATTCACGCATCATAATGAGTTTCGCGTTACGCGCCTTTTCTCGCTGCTGGACGGCTGGAAAGTTCCTCGTAATGAGTTGTCGATACTCGGTTATGGGATAATTGTAATAGAGGAAACGTTAACGTAACGAGTTTCTTGGATAGAATGGGATATACATGTTAACTCGTCCATTCCGTGTGTATTTTTCGCGTTACTGCGCCGACGTTGCAATCGTACAGGGATTCACAACGTTAGTTTTAACAACGTCACTTCAATTTTTCATTCGTTATGCACGTTACGCGCAGCTGGAGTAAAATTACTCAGAAATAATTGTTTTTAAATAATTATTTTATAATTCTTAAGTAATGATTTATTTTATAATTTTCATCAACAAGATGTGTTATCCCGAGGTGTTCAAGCGTTTCGTAACATCGAAAGAGTCTTCCGAACTCTATTCAGATATCGAGTAAACTGTCAGCTTTAATTTTTCTTGAAAGAAATTTATACGTTTGTGCATCTTTCGATTGATAAATTGTTAAATTCCAAGTTAAAGGGACATAGAAATCAAAGGAAGGTGGGTTTCTTTTTTTTTTTTTTAAATTGCCAGAGTTAGGCTTGTTCGAGGTTTTGTTCAAGGACCCAGGACGGTGCTCAGCAACGTCATGTGTGGTTTTCGGCAGTTAGTGATCGGTGACGTTACCGTAACGTCACGTGTGATTTTCGGCGTCTGGTGACGTTACTGAACCGTCACGCGAGTTTCAGCGCCTAGTGACCAATAACATTAGCATTACCGGTGATTTTTGACCGTTAGTGACCGATGACGTTGCTTCAGTAGTTTCAGCTATTTCAGGTTAGTGACTGTCGGGGAAAATGTATATCATGCGCTACTTTAATTTTAAAAGTCAATTCTCGACAGAACTTGCTCCTGGTGAAAGTCACTCCGAAAAGCACAACCGGTCGTCCGGGTAGTGTCAAGAGAGTATGTGGATCGATTTATCTCTTAGACCGCCATATATAACACTCTTCCCCCCCCCCCTCTCCCCTCCCCCTTCTTCCCCCAAGTGTTAGTCTAGGTGTTTCAAGGAAACCATTTGTCCGCAAGTATATACATTTCAAACGAGTACGTGATCGTTTGACACACGATTCCTGTGTTTGAGCGTCGTGATAACCAGTGGCGATCTATGTCGCGGCCAGTACTTAATATTCACGACTGTATCGAATAACCCTGTACGTATACTATTTCTCGTGTCCTCCTTGAATTTCAACTTGACACAACCGTTTCAAGAAACTCCGCTGAAATTCCGCATGCAGGGTGAAAGAAATCTCTCCCCGCCCCCTCCTCGTTGCCTCTCAGCGTCTTCTCGCCGATTCCAACTATTCCGCACTCGCGATGGAAACGATCCCTCTCTATCTCTGGGAAAATAGCGTTTCTCCTACCATTATTCCCAGTGCACAAAGTGTACCTACTAAAATGGAGGATAGCAACCGGGTATAAACCCCAGTATAAAAAGAGAGAGAGAGAGAGAGAGAGAGATAGAGGGGAGGGGTCACAGGCAAGGATGAAGGAAAAAGAAAAAAGAAAGAAACAAAAACGAAGGAGAGAGGAGAAGATAACCGTGAGAAAGACGTTCGATTTATTATATAGAGGAGCAGCAGGTGCAGCGTTGCAACTGCGACGACGTGGTGTACGCTCCTCCTCGCGACTGGGTATATATAGCGGAGCTTCAGAATGGGAGAAGAAGTAGGAGAGTGGAAGGTAGCTCAGCATTGGTGGCGGCGTTGCGTGCAGTAAAATAACTGAGACTTGGCGTCCTCCTCCTCTCAAATGCAGCCAACTAGGCGGAGCTCTATATACGCGCTGCATGTGCATTGGGTAAAGACTCCTCCGCCTGGGATCCTTGCGCAATGGAAAGGATTGTGCTCTCTTGCTTGCCCGCTTGCTTCCTCTCCAAATACGTACGTACGTACACGTACGCCTGTGTACGTGTGTTTCTTGCCCCGTCCTTACCTACACACACACACACACACACACACCCGTCCTCCACTTTCCCGACTTGCCCGCGTGGTCCTGCGCGCCTCTGCCAACCTCTCTGACCAACTCGTCGCGCCCGCGTTGCACCTTGTTCGGTTCTTGCTTTCCTTTCCTTTCCTTTCCTTTCCTTTCCTTTCCTTTCCTTTCTTTTCCGCTACTCTGCGCACATCGATCCTCGCTAACTCCTTCCTCCTTCTCCTCCTCCTTTTCTTCTTCCTCTTCTTCGTCTTCTTCTTCTTCTTCTTCTTCTTCTTCTTCCTCCTCCTCCTCCTCCTCGGCAGATTATACCGCTAATCGATCTTTTCTTTATGCTCCTCTCGAGGTACATTATACCTGTAATTTGTGTACGTTCTTTTCGCGAACGCAGCTTTTCACGTAGCAAACAGTACACATCTGTCCTGCTTTCGGAGCATCGCAGGTGTGATTTCTGCAATTTCTGCGAGGGAAATCGTCCACTTTTACGAACATTGGTCATTGATTTGTCAAGTTTGGTGTATTTGGATTTGGAGTATTACTGTTACTGTTTTTTTTGGGTATTTTGAGTTTCGGAGTATTTACGAAGATCTGCATTGATTTGTCAAGTTTGGTGTATTCGGGTTTGGAGTATCACTGTTTATTGTATACTGGTTACGGAGCATTCTGAGTTTTCGGAGCATTGTGAGTTTTCGGAGCATTGTGAGTTTTCGGAGCATTCTGGGTTTTCGGAGCAATTGCGAAGGATTGTTCACTTTTATGTTATGAGACTGATAAATCGAGGTTTATTCGCGGGGACGCTTTTATGTTAGCAATTAGTCCGTCAGACTGTTAATTGTTACGGAAAACGGATCGAGTCTTGAACACTTGACGCTCGCGTCCGTAAGTAGAAACGTCCGCTCGGTGTCAGACATTCCCGATGCACTCGCCGCTTGGTGACTTTGGTTACCGATATTAATTCGAAATTAATTATTTCACGTTCGACAATGTGCAACTAACAAATTCTTTGGGTGGTTTTCATCAGAATTCGACATATTTCATGGAGGACCTCCTCTGTTCCAATATTCGACTGATTAGCAATGGCAAATTGAGAAGAAAATCTCACCAAAATATTTCTCCAAATATACTACACCAAACTATAACTATATATAAATTCATTCAATGGCAAATTCCTTCAAACGAAGAATACCAACGCAATTCGCAAGCAGTAGTACTGAAAACGGTGCAAACACCGGGGACATCATATATTCTTCGGTGCTGGTTACTCGCGGAGTTAAACTCGTCGGCGACGGTGGTTAAAGTTAATCGTGTGTATTCTTCTCGTACCGCCCTGGGCCACCGCTCGCTGTGGAAACTGTACGTTTCCGGATGGTTTGCCCGGCGAGGGGATAACTTTGCAAGAAAGAGGGACGGCTAGAGATTCTCGTAGAGAGAGAGAGAGAGAGAGGTGCAAGCGCCATGGCTGTGCGATGCTCCTGTCGTTCGTTCCCCTTCTCCGTGGCTGACCTTACTCCTACGCGTGCTCGTGCTACTCGCGCGCGGTGCTGCGCTCTTCTTGGAGCCCACGTCGACGACGACGACGACGGACAACGACAACGACGCCACGTTCACCGCGGGTTTCCTCCGTTCGTTTAACGACTCCCCCGCCGCGTATCTCGCCGGGATAGAAATAGATGCTCCGCCTCCTAGACGAGTCGTTCTCCTCCGTCGTGTCGACGTTCACGAAGGTGGAACACAGCTCGGCGCGCGACGAGCGCACAGCTTCGCGGACAGCCGCGCGTAGAGAGGGAGAAAAGTCATCCGCCGCGTGGGTGGTGGATCTTGAGGTACGAGACCTCTTTGCCAGGTTTTGGGCGTGGTGAGGGAGGAGTTGGCGTTTATCGCGAGTACGCGAGCATCGCGCGTCCCTTTATGCCCGGTTATCAGGACGAAACGTCGTCCCGATCCCGGGTATCGCGATTTACCCCGCGTTTGCGCGCCGATCCGCTGACTCCGTTGCGCGACACTCGCCGAGCTTTGCGCACTGCGGAGAGATTTTCACGTTCTTGTTTTATATGCTTTCCTCGGTGTATTCTTCAGGGGTGGTGTCTTCTGGTCTCGATCGGACCTCGGCGGGGTTTTTCTTTCCATTTAAAGGACCCCACGCACGTCGAAACGTGCATCGACTCCTGGGTTTCGTGAAACCCTGTATCAGAGTCAATTTGCTCCCCCCGTGACTCCAGCGTTGAAACACGTGTCTCAATATGTCGAATCATTTTACAATTTTTACCAAAGGAACACAAGTACATGAGACTCGAGATTGGTATAAAATTTATTTTAATAACGAGGTAGTGTGCAATTCCAAGAACAAATGGCAGACAGTAATAGAATTTAACCACTTGCGCTGGCGACTGATTGCGGACCATGACGAGCGACCGGACGGTACGCAATAATTTGTCGCTTTCTTTTTCTTTTGAACCTGTCGATATGATAAATTATTGAGAGGTAATAAATTTATCATTTGTTTTGCCTAGATTTTGTTACATTTAAATATACTCAAAACTGAGAAAATGTTGCAATTTTCGGACGAAAAAATTCTCGAAAAAGTCACGTCATTCCAGCGCAAGAGTATTCGGACGATGACACGCGTCGACGCATTCGCTCGGACGAGGGAGGTCGGCGAGGCAACGGGAGCCGTTTGAGAGTCACTGCGCGAGCGTAACCCGCGACGCATTCGCAGTCGCGAATTTTCTCCCGAGATGCGTCCCACGGTTCCGCGGCGAACCTCGGCGCATACGTAAACGGAGGAAACGGACGGACGAAGAGAGAGAGAGAGAAAGAGAGGGAGAGAGAGAGAGAGATAGAACGAACAGGGTCAAAGGGTGTTTCGACCGGTGGGAAGAGAAAGAGGAAGAGAAAGAGCGGAGGATGACGAGGGATGGGGAGAAGAGAGAGAGAGAGAGAGAGAGAGAGAGAGAGGGTGTGGGAGAGGGAGGCGTTTTGCAGTATAACGGGGCCGCGCGTTGACGTTCCGTGCGGAACACTCGACTCGTGACAGAAATTACTAAACGGTCAGGGCACTCGTAGCTCGCACAATCGCGAGCATACGTAGTTCCTACGTACGTGTTCACGCACGTATTGTATGTTTCGCAAATGGGAGCAGGAATGAAAGGACGACACGACTACGGCGGCGGCGGTGGCGGCGGCGGTGGCGGTGGCGGTGGCGAGAGCTGGTGGGTGAAACTGAAGGACGGAGAATCATAGGTGAGGGCCTGGGGGGGTTTTGAAGCGTGCGAGCCTCGCGCATATTAATCTGTTCGACCGCACATCAGCCTCCGCTTCGCCTCTCACCGAATCTCGTTCGTTCGCGCACTTCATCTCTCCCAAACCCCGTTAACCGGTCCGCGCACCTACGCACAACGCCTGCGGGAAATTGGCAAACTGCGGTGCCGGTCCGCCTTCCTCTTCCTCTTCCTCGTTCCTCGTTCCACGATTCGCGCGAACGTGCGTCGATCATCATCGAGAGAGAGAGAGAGAGAGAGAGAGAGAGAGAGAGAGAGAGAAAGAGAGAGAGCCCTGGCTGCCAACCGGCCGGCTAATATCGCCTCCCTTGAACCGGGCTCGCGTGAAATTTCTGATAACTCCTTCGGCAGAACGACCAATTCGGTTGCAATTATCGTTGTTCTTCGTTTCGGAATATTCGCCATCTTGAAAGATGTTCGCGTTCCTATCGACTGTAATTGCCAAAGTTGGTGATCTCGAGTTATCTCGTAGTTTTGATTTTGCTTTTAGAAGAACAGTGGAATTTCCTTCGTTGGGACGATTTCAACCCACCAACTTTTTTTTTTCTTTGTATTGTGAAAACCTTCATCTGTTCAAAGAAGAATTTCATGCTTCAAGACTCGAATCCACCCCGTGTCCCTTAGTCTCAAATTTCTGCTTCGTCAACACCCTGCTTTTAATCTTAATTCAGGTTAATTTCATACGAAGCTCGTTGTATCCTGTTCGTGAAAGTACATCTTTCTTTCTATCGATTACTCTGGAATCATCCTTTCTTTGCTATCGTTTTCCATTGGCAAAATATTCCACGTATTTCTGTTAAACAAATTCAAAAGTAACGTCTAATTCTTCCATAACCTCGTCGTTCGCAATCTACAATCCAGATTACATCAATAGACCAACAAAGACAAAAAGAAAAAAGAAAAGAACCGAGCGCGAGACTGAAACCGAGTGTGAAACTCGTTTCGCAAGAGACACGCGTCAAGTCGATCCAGAGGATTCTGGATCACTTTCGAATCCGCGATTACGTATCTACGTGCACCGCTACCAGACAAGCTACGGATATGATTTTATAACGTTTTAATAACCCACCCGAAGCCGAAAGAGGCGAAAACGCAGAGGGAAAATAGCATTGGTGAAACGAACGAACGAACAAACGAACGAACGAACGAACGAGGCGGATTCGTCGGCGGGGGCAAAGAGAGGCAGAAATCACGCGTGCGGTTTGCGGCCAGCATTTCTGACCGCCGAACGCCGAAGTTCGGATTGAACTGTCACCATCAGCCCGTACGGCGCGGTACGCCGTGCGGTACGACCACGTGTCGTATATTCGTTCGTAATAACTGCGGTCGACTAGTCACGACACTCGACCAACCAGCGTTTTATGGCTAACTAGCAAGGCAGAACCGTTCGTCCGCTTATTTTCTTCTTTTTCTTTTTTCTTTTCTTTTTTTTTTTAATTTTTTCTCCGTCCCTCTCTCTCTCGTTTCACGCTCTATCAATTTAATTGCCTGCCTCGGTTGATTCTCGTTCCTTGTGCAATTTGTCTCGCTGCCTTACGCAACGTCCGCGTGGCAACGCGTCAAATTAGACGCGTTTTACATACTTGACCGGGTATACGCTCTTATTTTTTTCTTTCTCTTAATAATTGAGAGAGAAAGTGAGATATATATATATATTTTAGGAGTGGAGTTTAAGTTGATTCAGAATAGCATTTGGACAATTTCACGATTCTGTGTATCTTTGTATTCTGAGATACAAAACACTCGCGAGCGTGGCAGAAAAATCTGTGGAATTAAATTTAAAATGGAGCCGCGCGCGATTTTTTTCTGTAGCACGGTGAGAGATCGAGGAATTATTGTACGTGAGATGGGCCATAAAAATGCCACGGAGGACCAATACGTTCGGTATTATTAGAAGGTCAAAATAAGATTGCTTGGTCGTTCAATAGCCTTGTGTGTGTGTGTGCGTGCGTGTGCGTGTGTGTGTGTCTCTCTCTCTTTTTCTCCCTGCTTCAGCTTCAACCCTCCTGTGCTTTTCCTCCTAAAGTGACGATTCCCAAGAGCCGATGCTACTACAACTTCCCCTAATCCACATTCCAACTACTTGTATTCGATGCCCTTTAACAAATAGGTATCTTTGTCTGATTAGAATCCGGTTTTATTTCCGATTCTGCAAATAGTTGACGATGAAATTGATTTTGGTAATTTCACTATCTCGTGACGAGTTTGGAAAAAAAATTTCGAGCATCGTAATTTCCACTTTAATTCTCTTATAATACGATATCGCTGAAGTAGTTTTTCAACTCTTGCAAAGTAATTTTTGTCGAAATAAATAAAACCTGTTGCGCGAAACGCAACACTTAGAAAACAGCTTGTACAAAATTCTTGTAACAAAGTTACAGCGTGTACAGTTAATTACAATTGCGTATGTACAGTTTCGTAATTTCGCGATAACAGGAAAGGCCAAGATTCCTTTGGAGAAACGTTCTCACATCTACAGTCGCTCTTTCTCTTTCACCAGCAGGGAAACAAAAATTGGAATTGAACTATTGGCCAAAATGTAATTGCGTTCTCTTCTAATATATATATATGTACAGCTTAAAATGTGAACTTTATTTTTTAAATCGCAGATCCATTTTATAATCTGATATCTGATTGTTCGAGCTTGTTTTGGAAAAAGAAAATTTACTCGTTTGGCGTCAGTTTCATAAAAAATTATCTAAAGAATCCCCCACTACGACAGTAGTGTCAGAAACGTAAGATTTGCTAAATTTCATACACTATTCTGACGAGAATATCAAATTCTCGTCGAAAATTCGCTTTTCATTTGCACAGAGACAAGAGAGAGAGAGAGAGAGAGAGAGAGACTTGTCCAGCGAGGCAGACAACGTTGTTAAAAAATTGTTCTCCAACTCTGCAGTTGCAAAACTCAAAACGAGCGAGTATTCGATCTCGCACGTGTGCGCTAGAGAAAAAAGTGAAACGGGAAGCTGCTTGAACGCGTGTGCAAACGATAAGAGCGTGACAGTAATAGGTGGCGTAACATTAACAGCTCTCGGTAGCACTAACGATAATACCAATGGCAGTAACGTAGATGGTAGTGGGGACGGTAGTCGAGGGTTAGACAGTGACAAACCGCCTTGGCCCGCTGTGATTTCAGTTAATTGTCGGCGGGGCCATTTCTCACTGCATGGCCTCGGCTTCTGCCCGGGGCGACGACGTTGTAAATATCCCTAAAGGCGCCACGGGTAAAGGGCTAAAGGTAGAACGTCTTACTCTACAAGGGCCAAGCCAGGCTTAGTTTAGCCCGGCTTAACCTTTCGCTCGGTATAAGCCGTTCTTTCCTTTTCTTTTCCTCCCGTCTTTTCTCTACGGCAGTAGAGGCACCTCAACGCCTCCTCGACGCCTCCGCGAGATGCACCGAGGGGGGAAAGAGGACTCGCTGCATCGCCGACTGGCTTTCTTCACGCACTCGGAATTCGCCTCGTTCAATATTTCACTCGTAATGTTTTCTAAAACGACGGCCCTTTATCTATCCTCTCCCTCTCCCTCTCTCTCTCTTTCTCTACGACCAGTAGAATTGAACGCGTTAGAATTCATCTTTGTGTCCAATTATTCTCTAAATTAGATACTTTCAAATCGTCCAACAAGGAATTTGGTTCTGCCGAATGTACAAGAGATAGAGAGAGAGAGAGAGAAAGAGAGATTTATTTTCGTTTTAATTGGCCCGAGAAGTGAGAGAGAAAGAGAGAGAGAGAGACTCCTGTCGGATTGGAGCTGAAGAGCCGCGGAAGGAAGACTGAAAGGAAGATTGAAAAGCACCTCGTCGGTCCTCGTCGAGGATAATTTATTGATTCAGAGACCGGAGGAACGAAGGAGAGGAGAGGAGGTGGTGGAAAAGCCGGGGAGAGGCGGGAAAAAGAGCGCGGCAGCCAGCGTGAGCGACTCTTCATCAGCGATTTAATTCCTGAACGGCGCGCGGCCTTCGAGTTTATTTATTTTTTCGCCGGCTCGTGACCGGCGCCAAAACGAGGGCGAAAGAGGGACAAGATTAAAAATCCCCTAATTACTTAATCGCGTTACCCCGATACGACCGTGTCAAAGAGACACGGCCGCACCGGCCGACCTCCGCTCTTTCCTCGCCAAACTCGCCTGCGAAAGACCTGAAAAGAGAGGCGATCGCTTTCTGCTTTTTTCCCCACTGCCTTTTTTTTCTTTTTTTCCTTTTTTTTTCAGAATTTCAAGTGCATTATTCGTCGACATTCGTTAGAGGATTCCCCGGGAATCGCTGATTTACCGGGTATTGAACTTTTTACTCCTCGCCACTTGGCCAAACTCACAATATCCGGTTAGCTCGGCGAAAGAGCAATATTCCCAACCGCGCGACCCGACGAAAATGCGTCTCGTTATTTCTTCCGTTAGGGGGTGGGAGAGAGGGGGAGCGACACGGGGGGCTTTCAGTTTCGACGACGCATCGTTTCATTAATATTTTATCACGAAAGAGAGAGAGAAAGAGAGAGAGAGAGATTTGCGACACGTCGTTTCTTCGCGCAAGAGAGTTCATCTTGGAGTTTTTTGGGATTTTTACAACGCGCGGATTTTGGTCGTAGCAACGTTCGAAACGTTTCCCCTTCTCCGCTAGTTAGACAGGTTTATGTTAATTTTGGATTTTACCGAATCCGAAACGTTTTCGCGTTTGAGTCGAAATGCGGGATCGTGTCAATATTTGAGTTCAGCGTGTCGACGTTCAGTGTCTCTTTATGTAGGTTAATTTTGGGAAATATGCGTTCGGTTTTTAATTTATATTGTACACTTGCGTACATCAAATATTATGTTTGACAATTTCTATGCTCTATGTATATATATATACATAGTGAGCATATTTTATAGAACATGTGATTAGCCCAGACAGACTAGTCTTTGGATTTTTACGAATTTGTGGGAATTTTGAAAAAGAAAAGATTCATTGAAATTGTCCAGAAGAGAAGAATTTAATGAAATCGTTCTTTAATCTATTTAATACAAATATTAAAGATAAAATGTTTATATAAATATTAACGTCAATATTTTATCAAATACACGAACTGAAATTTTTACAATAACTTCGAAGCTGTTTGAGGGAATAATTCAAGGAACGATGATTCGCTGAAACCATCCGATATTCCCGCGACGAAATATACGCTTGAAATGAAATTTTCAAAATGTCCACGTGCAGGACACGCCAGGGAACGTAACAAAGGGCAGATCTGAATGCAAGAACATCGACGTTCGAAGCGGCGAGAGAGCGTGGAAATCAAGACGAAGCTCGCGGTGGAGTCATTGGCGTGTTGGAACAACCGTTCGTACACACGTTTAACACAGAAGCAAGCAAACGAAGGCTGGCTCGTTCACCGAGTCCCCGGCTCGGTTTTTGTGTGTGTCGGCTCCGACTTTGTTGTTTTCTAACATTTGACAATTATTCGGTAATTTATCAAAACGTCCGCGCACAATGGCCCACGGCGAGTTTCGTGCAAAGGGGATGCCCGATGGTCTGTCCGCTTTGTCAGCCTTTCACATAAGCGGTGTTCGTTAAGTATTCATCGTCGATTTTTTTCCATCACCGCGTATCTCTTGCTACGTTCTATTCATCCGTACTAGTGTCTCGAGCTAGTTCTCCGTCTCGAGTCGATCTATTTATTAAGACGTTCTCCTTCGTTTCTCAAAATTTATCGCTCAAACGAAACAAAAGATTGATTATCCAAATTAGTTTATTAGTTTTCTTTCGTTTCAACTCTCGATCTCACCCGTGTCGTTGCGATCTTTCTCCTTCGAATGTTAAACAGTACCTGCCTTTCCTCACTTTCCCGAATTTATCAAAACGACCAGAGGTGTTTGCCCGTCGAAATAAATAGCCTATCTGTTTCTTATCTTTATTTCGTTTACTCTCGTGTTTCGAATTATTTTCTCGTTTTTTGAAAAGCAGACGTCTTTTTCCGCTTTTGTTCGAATTTATCGTACAAAAAAAAAAAAAAAAAGAAAGAAAAAGATTTGTCCGTCGAAATTTTAATAAACAGCCCTATTCGTTCCTTATTTTTGTTTTGTTTGTTACTCTCGTGTATCATTTCGAGTTGTTTCTCTTCTCCGTATTCAGAAAAACAGACGTCTTCCTTCACTTTTATTCAAATTTATCGTCCCAAAAAGAAACAAAAGTCTGTCAAAATTTTAATAGCCTACTGACTTATCATCTTTATTTATTTCGTTTCAATTCTTGACTCGTTCATTATTCTCACACATCGTTATTTTTCTCCTACGAGTGTCAAAAAGCTTCTCGAAACTTATCTCTTGTCCTGTTTAACAGTTAGAACCACCAAAATGGTCAAAATGATCGATTTTTAATTTTTCCTAGAAATATTGTAAATATAAAGCAATTATATCGTAAAACTTTTCTATTCATTTTACTTTGATGTTTCTGATGGAAATTTTATGTTTCAATTAGTTCTTGTTATTAATCTTATGTTACAAGTCTTAAAAACATCAAAATTCTCGTACATCAATTTTTATTTCGTTTTATTGCAAGTGTCTCCATAGATTTGCAAAATTTTATAGTTAAGAGTATTGACAAAAATGTTGCGATACTTGAAATTTCCATGATCGTTTCTTTTTTTCTTTTTTAACTTCGGTTAAGAATATTATTCCGCGTAAACTAGTTAGCCGGATAAAAAATTGTATTTCGTTAGCGCGAAAGAGTTTCGAGAAATGTTAAAACCTGCTTTACAGTTTAACTGAAATCGTGCGTGTGTGGGAACGTAAGTGCGACCCGCTGCCAATTAAAACGAAGTAGCCTGATAATTGGAACACTAATTTTTACGAATCGTCGTTTACCTTCGTCGATTATAAAACCAGTATCTTGCTAATGCACGCTTCATTCACGTTATTTTGTATTCGACGTTTGCTTGAAGAAACTGAAAAAGAAGGATATCGCAAGTGAAATAGCCTATTTTTTTTTTTTTTTTTTTTTTTTTTTTATTATTTTATATTTTTCAAGCGTCACATGTACTCACGTAGGTCTTTTGAGACTGATCATTTTTTTTTTTTTTTTTTTTTTTTTGCTTCATTATTTTAATCTAAATTTGATTTTTCGTTGAAAAAAATAATTAATGGTACCATTTCAATCTGCCGGTTGTTTTGAATTTATGGGGAATTTAAGAAAGGAACACGCAAAATGTACAAAATACTTAGAACGATATTTTTTATAAAATTTAAAAAAATTTTGCTCTGTCAAATTGTTCGCATGGTAGGATAATTCTCTATTAACTATCAAATTCCCTTTGTTTATACACATATTGGAAAATTATATTTATTGTGTCAGTTGTATACAATTATATTTATCACATTTATCAATTTGCAAAAATTATATCGTATCTACAAAAAAGAACAAATTTTCCTATTAAAGCTGAAACTTTCACCGAGTCTTGGTACGAACGTGCTGTTTCTCCTTGCTTCTACGATAACGTTTCGTGTCACGCACTGTTTCTCCTGTACTTGACCGCGTCATCAGCTATTATCATCGCACTTAAAATTCATCAGCGATCAACTTACGTTTTAACAAGAAAAAAAAAAGATTTTCAGGTACAATTGGTTGATGTTTCCTTATCACGCTTGACACACTGCCTTCTCATTGATAAAGCTCAATTCTTTCACACCACGTATACACGCAATACTGAATTTAAATATTCCACGCGTGCACGAAACCATAGTAAGATTTGTTGTATCTCGCGTCGACTAAAAAGTTTCATAATACGAGATTAAAATTGGTGGAACAATTTTTCTTCTTAAATTAGCTAAAGTAGTGACTAGATTTCGAAGGGATTAATTTTCTGCTACATATTTTTTTCTTTCTAATTTAAAGCAAAGAACTCTTTCGAACTTTTTGCCTCGTTTTAAATTTAGAAACAAAGAAAGTTATTTGCACTTCTCTCTTTTTTCAATTCAAACTTGAACAAAGAAACATCAGTCGCAAGCATTCAGTTACTCACTCGAGTGGAATTTGTGCCTCTTTCTCTTTCCAAATTCGAAAATTCGAGTAAAAAGCAGAATTTCTCCAAGTCTCGAAGAAATTGCGATACGCGCGAGTGAAAAATCTGCGAAATTCACGCGGGCGATGTGACAGAACGAATTGACGAATTCTTTTGAACACCAGGTAGAGACCGATGCTCCGTGGTATGGAACGTGCTTTGAACGAGAGGAGAGACGCGAAACAAGCGCACGGCTTCCAAGGAGCGGTGGAACAAAACTATCTCATTGTGTGTTAATACGTTTCGCCGCTGCTGCGTTGCGTCGCGCCAGCCTCTGGTTTTCTCTCCCGCGTGCAACTGCAAGTATGCACCTCGCAACGCTACGAAATCACAGCCCCGGTAACGGCCGTGATATCAAGTCGATGATTGTTCCTCGTGGTTTAATTCGAAAACAGCGAGTACAGCTGATACATACGAATGATATTCGCGGGGCGAAAACCCACGAGGGAATACCCGAGTAGCTCGGTATCTTGAAATTTCAGAAAGATTATAAAAATCTCTCTTACAACATCACGAATCGTTGTTTCAATTTGAATGAAGAAGAAAAAACAGAAGTGAATCTTAGCTTTGCGGAATTTTAAATTAAACGTGTGGTAAAACCGCGAGAATTCACGAGAGAATTGAACACTGATTTCTTGAAATTTCAGAAAATCCCGAGATCTGTCTTACAACGTTTCTCTCGCTATACTGTGTTTCTAAAATATATTTATCACGAACCGTGTTCGTGACGTCTTTCAACTAGTTTCAGAAAAAAGAATTACACGATCGTGTTTGAAACTGTTTGAAACGAACGAAGAGAGGAAAAAGAAGGTTGCGCGATTGTAATGGTAATTAATCTCGAAAGTGTCGAAACTTTTCGCCGAGCGGAAGTGAGTAAGGTAAAAAAAAAAGAAAATTCACGCGTTGCAACGACCAATTCGAGACAGATCTCGCGAAAATTCGAAAAAACTCGGAGGGGTGGGCGACTACTCGTCTGTTTGTTCGCGCGTGAAAACATCGAACCACCTGGATCTGCCGCTTGTATCTCTCCTCTCTCGCGCCGTTTATCTCTGCGTTTCAAAGTTCCTCTTGCCGGTGGTAAACCTCTTCTTACCCGGTTGGTTCACGCCACCGGAAGCCCTCGAGAATTCTTCGCGCGAACTCGAGTGTGCGAGCTGACGCTCTTCGATGATGCGCTTGCAACCCTTCCCCTCCCTTCTCGACTTTAATAACATCTCCCCGTACCGGGAAGAAAAACCACTCGTTTTCCCGGATCAAACGGATTCGGTTTCTCGATTCAGCTGTTCAAGACCTCTAAACGAATAATTCTTGCGAAATTCCTCGCGCGACGATTCCAGCTCGGACGAGTATTTACGAGTATTTTTGGTTGGATCACAGTGTATAAAAATTCGAGATTTCGAGAATCGAATGTCTCTAGTTTTTAGAGTATAGTTGCGTTTTACGATTGATAGAATTGTAATTCTTCTTCGTTTTTCCTTTGGCTTTCTTCAGCATTCATTTCTCGACTTACGATTAGCGAGTGTGAATGTGATTACGCGATTTAGAGCGTTGATAGAGAATTGTTTCAACCGCCAGGCATTGCTTTCATCCGTCGGTTGTTATGCTTCGAATGTTTTATTTAATTTCGCCCTAAAGCGTAGATAGAGAATTGTTTCATCCGCCACGCATTGCGTCGGTTATTATGCTTCGAGTATTTAATTTAATTCTGCCCGTTACGTACATCTCGTGCGTAGAATTTACACGAATTTATGTATCTTTCTGAATACGACTGAAATACGGCTGCTACGTACTTTTGAACACGTACACACGCAGAGGGAAGTAGAGTATAACCGAAAAATTGGATGGTAGGAAAAAAGAGAAAATTCACACAAGATTCGCTGAATCTCTTACGCAATAAGAAAGTGACCAAATTTTTGGAAAAAAATTGTTTTGCCTACGGGCAAATAATATTAATAGAATATATTAGAATAGAATATTAACAGAATATAATATTAATAGAAAATAAAACTTCCTGAATGTGTGCTAATGCCCCATAGAAATGCGTGAAACTTATTAAAAAGACGTATAAAGTGCAGTGCAGTTGAGAAAATTTTATTTTTATTAATTAAAAGATACCTTCTTAATTAAAAAATCTTTCCCCTGCTTCCCACTGCTTTCAATACAGATTTAAAAGTCGAACGAAAAAATTTTGTAAAATTGCACTCGGGAACATCATGGTCGGTGGATAATCGTCGAACGACGATGAAGAAAGACGGTTGCTCGGCAAGCAAACAAGCGTATAAATCGTGCAACGAGAAGAGAGGAGAGGCTCGTCGACGAGGTGTAAGGGAGTCGTCGGGTGCGTCCTCCGCGTGACAAATTACTCGAAAATTCGCGGGCCAATTTTCAGCAGATTAGGGAACGAGGTGTTGTTCGCCGGGTATCTCGTCGGTGGTTCGGCATATCGGAGCGAAGGTACGGGTCGCGAGCACATATTGGATCATATCGTATCTTCTCACAGTCCATGAATAATGCATCTGAGAGGTCGCCCCCTCTGGGGGAGGGGAACCATCGTCGTCTCCCTTTCCTGACCATCCTCCACTGCGTCGTATTCGCCTTCGTTCTCTTCTCTTCTCGCCTCTCCTCTCCTCTCCTCTCCTCTCCTCTCCTCTTCCCTCCCCCCATCGCCCGCGCGTATAATACTTTGGCCAGTTGGCGTCCCGAAATCTCTTCGTAATTAAAGCTGCCATATATTTTACTTTAATCGAGGAGATCGGCCGGCTACCATTGGAGATCGCCGCGCGATTTATCACGCGCTCGCACTCCGCTCGGCTCCTCGTCCCGCTCGTGCATCGTGCTCGCCTCAGGTAGAAGATTACACGCCCGAAGATGTATTCCTCGCGCGAATACGCGCGCGTACGTGTAATTGCGCGTATCTCCTTCGCGGTGACTCGGTCCTCGCGCGTATCCGCGCCTCCTTTATGCGGCAGGGTGGTTTCTTTCGCCTCGTCCCGCGGCTGATCCACAGGCGGATCGAATCCCCGTACGCTGTGGATTACGTTTCTTTCGCTCGGCTTCGTTCTTTGTCAACGCGCGATAATTTGTCAAGGCGTTTCGTCGTAATCTCCGGTTACGGCTATATTGATTAACCCGATGGGGTTAAATCTGAATTCTGGAGCCTCGTGATAACTCTTGCCGAATTTATCGCCGGTCGAAATGAAATTTTTCGTACGGATTTCTTCAAAGCGCTCGCTGCCACACACAAGTTCCGTTTGTTTTCTTCGGGTTGAAAATTGAATGTATCTAAATAGTTACCAATGTTACTAAATTATCTACTAACATTTGTTTAGTAATTTTCTGATAATTTTACGTACACACGTACATCTATTAAGTTTTATTTTCTTTCTTTCTTTTTTTGTAGAAATTACATTTTGATTCAATTTTTTTTTCTTTATGTGTATTTATAGAGAGTGTCTCTAAAATCGTAGCACGATTGGTCGCTAAAATTTTGAATTTTAACAAATTTCGTACCTGTGATACAGAAACTAATTAAGAAACAAGAAAGTAATTCAGTCTCGACAGTGTCTTCTTGAACAGCGTCGATAATTTTAACAAAATTTCGAAATATATTCGACAAATGTTCGAACAATGTTTGGTATTGACAAAACAATCGTGTGTCTGTCTCTGTCTCTGTCTCTGTCTCTTGGTAGATCGGTGGCAATGTTGCAAAAGCGGCGAGGAATCCGGTAGCCCTTAAATCGCGCTAGAAGCACCAGTCCCGCTGTCACAGTCTGCGAGGATAAATCTTGGATTACCACGCGCTCCCTTTCCCGCTGCTCGTTCCCTCCTTCGCTTTACTCCCGCTTCCTGAGTACCTGGCATCTCTCGATCTTCCTCCTCCTTTTTCGTCCTTTTTCACCCATCTCCCTTTTCGGTATCACCGGCTTAACACCGTCTTATAACCCGCGACAACTCGAAAATACCATGAGTACAACCCTCCGTGAAAGACGAGAGGCTCTGTGTGTATTCTCCTAGTTTTCCTAAAATTGTTTCCTTATTTTCTAAAATTGTTTTTTTTATTTTATTTCATTTTATTTTATTTTATTTCATTTTATTTTATTTTATTTTTTTTGTTATTGATGGAGTTCACTCCGTCTTTAGGAAATTTACTTTAAATTCTAACTGACAGAGTTCGTCTCGTCTTTAGAAAATTTACGATTTGTTGCTATAGTAAATACAGATTTTTCTCTCACCGCTGTAATTTTCCTCTGATCGCGATCATCTTCGTTCTAGCTTCGTTGCTCGTTTCGTTTCGTTTTCTCATTTCTCGAAGAATTCCATCGATGTAAAAGCAATGTAAAAAGTTCGACAATATCAGCAGATGTCCGACGTTCAATATTTAAACGACGAGAAGCTTGATAAACTAAAGCGAAAACCAGAGGATCAAAAAAGTAAGACCATGGTTTTTGAATTTTCTATAAATTCAGTCGAGGTAACTCGAAAACTCGAATTGCTTTCTAAAACCGATCGTTTGCGCGCGTGTTGCTCGGGATAAAACGAGGAAATGAAGAGGAAAACTAGCAAAAACTGATAAGGAAGAGAGAAAGAGAAAGAGAAAACTGTTCGTTTTCTCGGTGATCCGTGAGGAAACTCTCGGTAGATCTAGTCAGACATTGCCTGCCAAGAGTACCTCGAACGAGCCCTCTTAAATTAATTACAGGGAAAAGATCCTCGCATCCGATTCCAACCTCCCCCGGTACCTGCTACCGCCAAAGCGAAGACCGACGCAGTCAGGCTTGCTCGAGAGGTGAAGAGAGCGAGCGAGGGTTCTATGTACTTGCTACGTTCAACCGAGTGTTTAACGGCCGGGAATCCTCGTTAAACGAGAAAAAGAGCGTCCTTACCCGGGTAGGAAAAATCTCGACGCCCGTGTCGTGTATTTTTGTCGTCGAACGGTGAAATTTTAAGCAGCCGCCGCCGCGATTTCCCCGTTTCTGAATCCCAGAATGCCGTGCGGTACTTCTCGGTGTTTAATCGGCGTTTAATCGCTCGATCTTCGCTTTGCCAAATTGCGGATTTTTCACGCAAATTCGCGTTCTCGAAAAGTTAATCGGAGCCTTATACTTCTGATGTTTTTTGTGCTGTTAAATACGTATACGAAAATCGAATAACGTATGTTGCTTTCCTTTCTCTGCGAATGTCTTTTTCTCGCTCGATTTTCCTTTCATCGAATGTCTCGATTTCTTCGGATTAATTCGAGATTAATTCGTAGAAGGCTTTTCGAGTCGCGTTCCGGCACGTGGTAATTCAAGTGTTTCCTTTTTCTCTACGAGAGCAAGTTTCCACGTCTGTTAGCCACCGGCGTGCAACAATTTTCCTACTATGTCTCCGTAATGATCTCTTCAGGTTTACCTTTGATTTTCATATGAAGAAATCACGACTTTTCATTTCGAAACAAACAACACAGGGCTTTAACATGTTGCGCTGGAATGACGAGAATATTTGGCCAAGAATTGCAATATATTTTCTCCGTTTTAAATATATTGGAATAAAACAAAATAGGCGAGACAAATAATAAATTTATTACTTCTTAGTAATTTCTAACCAGCGATGAATACCGATGAATTCGAAAAGAATTATTGTATACGGTATCTGGTCACTCGTTATGGTCCGTGAACCCAGTTACTAGCGCAAGAGGTTAATGATAGGATTTAATTAAAATTAATTCGTCCTTTTTAAAACGCTCTTGCGTACTCCTCGATACTTTGAATCAAGTTGTATTGTTGTTTGTTAATGTTACGTGTGAATGAAAAAGAATTATATTTCGTTGCAAAAGTAAAAGGCGATCAATCTTGTAAGCTTGCTTCGAAAAATACTGCCAGCGGAAAGTTTGTCGTCGGAAGTTAGTCGCGGAATGGTGGTAAGCTACGGCAGAAAGGGTTGCGTGTTACGGGACAGTGGGACAAAGAGGGTAGAACAGCCTATCGGTATTATTCCGACCAGTCATCGGGACTTATGCCGCTTATAGGATTACACAAGCATTAGTAGACAGCTTGTTCTCTACCATTTTGTACGAGATCCGCGATAAAGCTCACTGTTCCTACCAACCTGTTCGTTCCAATGAGTCGATATCTACTTTGATATTTATTTCGTCCGTTCCATTATTTACGCCGTAATTAATTTGAATTTGTTTCAGACCTCGTACGAAACACGTGCGTGGTGTGTCTCTTGTTTGGAGAATAAATTGAAAAAAGGATGCCCGCTCTCTGGAATTCTCGATCGTCTTAAAACAAACGCAGAAATTTAGATATTAATTTTCTGAGATTTCGTCAGTTTTATTCGAATTTCATGAATTTTCATCGGCGAAGATTTATTTATTTATTTCGAAATATTATCAAATTGATGACCCTTCAGGAACCGAACACCTAAATTGAGCCTTAAATCAATGAATTAAATCAAATTAAATTAAGTCAGATCAACTCGGTTGTTTCAAACGTTGAAGTTAACTAAACTTCGCCGTACAAGTTAAGTCGCCTCGTCGACTGTGAATTATTTTTCAGATAAACCTGCTGTCGCTAGCTCGTACTTAGATACTGATTTATAGGCGCTCGTTTTCGTCCAATTAAAGATTACATGTTAATGAGGGAATGTTTAATTGTCGCAAGTAACACGAGATATGTTCGTTTAACGATACCACAGTATGCCACGGTATGCAATATGGTTTCTCTTCTCGAATTACTCGTTCCACAGTTTTTCAGTCTCACGACACGTCAGGTTTAGGAGTAGTTTGTTATACGTAAATGCTGAAAGTAACACGAGTTGGACGAAAGTAACGCGATATCGTTGCATATTTTTCTTTTTTTTTTCCTTCTTTTTTTTTTTTAACTATATAGCGTCAATGATTTTCTGTCATCCGTATCGTTATACAAAATTTTCTTTCCATCGTCTCTCGTTTTTCTTTTTTTTTTTTCTTTTTCCTCCGGAAGAACCGAATCGACGTGCTCTCGCAGAAAGAATCACATCAGTTATCTCTTACGTCTGTATAGCGTTATTATTTTTTAGTAACATAATTCATATTTTCTGAAGATTCAAAGATGTAAAAATTCACATTTTCTAAAGATAAAAATGGTGTCGTTCTTTTTTTATGTTCGTAACTTTGAAGATTTTTGTGCTATTCGTAGCTATTATCTTCTTTTACGTTTGGAGTGTTTATTACTAAATTAAACTATGTTAGAAATGATTAGTACTCGATACAAAGTGACTAGTTATCTTAGCGTTACAGCCTTTTTTCTTTAGTGAAAAATATAGACGAAAATTTAATTTAATAAACGTTTTTTCTTTGTGAACTTATTAAATTTTTATTACCATAAATTCGTAAAGTGGAAATTTTCAAATGTTTCGTTACAGTTGGGAAGATTGAATTCGGTGCACGAATTTCCAAACGATTACTAAATTTGCTGTTACTAAAACTTGTTACTTTCATACTCTTTGCTTATTCTCGCGCTACGTGCACCGTGAAAAATGGTCATTTGCATAAAGTAACAATGCTGCTTGCACAACATACGCTACGTGTATTATCGTTCACGAAGATCGTATTCGTATTCGTACTGTACAGGGTGTTCCAAGTAGACAAAAATGAAATTTATAAGAAAAATAGGAAATTCGAAAGTTCACACGTAACGTAAGATGTTCAATCACTTTATTTTAAAAATTCAATTCGCGATGAAACTCACGATCTTAGACCATGTTCTTATTATACAGGATGTTCCAAATAGAGAAAGGCAGATTTGTAAGAGAAATAGGAAATTCGAAAGTTTACACGTAACGTAAGTTGTCCAACCACTTTATTGATAAAAATTCAATTCGCGATAAAAGAGAGAAACTTATGATCTTAGATCGTAATTCATACAATATTGATATAATACAAAAAAAAAAAAAAGAAAATATATTTCAAGGAAAAAATGAAAAGAAACCTTTTAAAATAATTTAGACGACCGTGTTTGATTTAGAGACACAAACGTTTTACCCGTCCTCTTTCAAATTTACTTAAATTTCGAATATTATCCAGATTTTTTCCCATAGAAAAATTACCTCCGAAACCAATCAAAATTCCAAATGTTTGCTGGCAAAACAAACCTTCTCCGCCGTGGACAAACGGCGGACACCGTGTATAGCAAGAGGAGAAAGAGAAGGAGAAGAAAGAAATAAAGAGAGAGAGAGAGAGAGACGAGCCGCGCGCGGGGCCCGGTATAATTTATTTAATTATATCGAATTCATGGTGAGAAGCGCGTGCCTGGAGTTCTCACGGTAGGACAATAAGGACATTCATTCGTTGGCCCGTAGCCACGGTGGCTCGGACAAGCGGTTTCTCTTAGGTCTTAATCGTTTGCCACGGAATGCGCGTTTAATGCAAAAGAGGACACAGGCGGCTTGTGTTTGACTTCGCCTTGTATTTTCTCTGGCTGTCCCCGCGACACCGCGGGGCCCACTTACTTTACGAGCTTCACCGTACGAGCCTCGCCGAGTTCCTCGAGCTCTGAACGATCTTGCGAAATCCTTTCAGCACCGTTTGACGCTAATGATACCTACTCTTTTATGCGACTCTCTCTTGCTCTCTCTTTTTTCTCTGTATACTACTCGTGCTATCTTTGTTTTTAATTATAAACGCGAGAATTTTTACGTCTTACGGAGATGTTAGAATAGTGGACTATGTTGAAGTTGAGTATAGCACCGTTTGACGCTAATGATACCTACTCCTTTATGCGACTAAAACTCTCTTTTTCTTTTTTTTTTCTTTGGATATTCGTGCTATCTTTATTTTTAATTATAAACGCAAGAATTTACATCTTACGGAGATGTTAGAATAGTTGACTATGTTGAAGTTGAGTATAGCACCGTTTGACGTTAATGATACCTACTCCTTTATGCGACTAAAACTCTCTTTTCCTTTTTTTTTTTTCTTTGGATACTCGTGCTATCTTTGTCTTTAATTATAAACGCAAGAATTTACATCTTACGGAGATGTTAGAATAGTTGACTATGTTGAAGTTGAGTATAGCACCGTTTGACGTTAATGATACCTACTCCTTTATGCGACTAAAACTCTCTTTTCCTTTCTTTTTTTTCTTTGGATACTCGTGCTATCTTTGTCTTTAATTATAAACGCAAGAATTTACATCTTACGGAGATGTTAAAATAGTGGACTATGTTGAAGTTGAGTGTAGCACCGTTTGACGCTAATGGTACCTACTCCTTTATGCGACTAAAACTCTCTTTTCCTTTTTTTTTTCTTTGGATACTCGTGCTATCTTTGTCTTTAATTATAAATGCAAGAGTTTACATCTTACGGAGATATTAGAATAGTTGACTACGTTGAAGTTGAGTATAGCACTGTTTGACCCTAATGACACTTACTCCTTTATGCGACTAAAACTCTTTTTCTTTTTTTTTTTTTTTCTTTGGATACTCGTGCTATCTTTATTTTTAATTATAAACGCAAGAGTTTACATCTTACGGAGATGTTAAAATAGTGGACTATGTTGAAGTTGAGTGTAGCACCGTTTGACGCTAATGATACCTACTCCTTTATGCGATTAAAACTCTCTTTTACTTTTTTTTTTCTTTGGATACTCGTGCTATCTTTGTCTTTAATTATAAATGCAAGAGTTTACATCTTACGGAGATATTAGAATAGTTGACTATGTTGAAGTTAAGTATAGCACCGTTTGACGCTAATGATACCTACTTCTTTATGCGACTAAAACTCTTTTTCTTTTTTTTTTCTTTGGATACTCGTGCTATCTTTATTTTTAATTATGAACGCAAGAGTTTACGTCTTACGGAGATGTTAGAATAGTGGACTACGTTGAAGTTGAGTATAGCACCGTTTGACGCTAATGGTACCTACTTTTTTATGCGACTAAAACTCTCTCTCCTCTCTTTTTTTTTTTTTTATTTGGACATTGGAATTTAATCGACGAATAGTAAACTCTAATCTAACAATGATCAATACTAGAACCACCAAAATGGTCAAAAAATGACCAATTTGTGATTTTTGTTGAGAAATCTTACAGATTTAAATGATCACTCGCAGAGTATGTAAGTGAAAAAAGTTCGAAGCTCGGGTAATTTATCGCAAAGCTTTTCTATTTATGTTTTTACTCTAATACCTCTGACGGAAGTTCTACGTCGCTTTAGTCGCCGGTAGTTTCACTTGGAACGCGAGATCACGCGACAAACGTTCAAACTTCAGTATCTCGACAAACTCGAAACTGGCTGGCGCGAAAGTGGCCAGGTTTGACGAAAGGAGGCGAAAATGAAAAGGGGAGGGAGAAAAAGGACGAAACAAGACGCATCTAGGGAAGCTTTATGGTCGGACGCTTACGGCCGGACGCGAAACCACACTTTGGCTCAATGGGGTACGCGTAGCAATAACGCGTGAACAATATAGGCGAAGTTAGGTGTACCGAACAGGTCGACGCAACGAAGGGGGTACGGCGTTGCACACACCGTTCTGTGTGTATGAAATATCAACCACCGTGAAACTTGAACGCCCTGAGAAACATTCGGGCCATCCTCTCGTTCTCTGGCCCGACTCTCACTTTCGCTCGATCGCCCTTTCGGCCGTGGGCCTCCAGGTTCCAGGTTTCTCTAGAAGTTAGGCGAACGAGAAACGGGAAACAAGAGAGAAAAACGAAAGAAAAGAGAATCCGCGGAATTTCTACCAAGCAAGGAAATTCGTTTCTGGCTGACCAGAATCCAACGGAAGAGGCAAGGGGGCGAGAGTTTGAGAAAGAGAGAGAGAGAGAGAGAGGGGCAAACCAGAGGGGGATTCTGCCACCGTCGATATTCACTAAACTATGCGCGAGTATATCAAATCCCGGCGTCTCTTTGCTTTATGAAAAAGTTGTAAAATTAATAAAGAATCCGGCCACTTTGTCCGAGGCTCGTTCGTCGTTCCTCGACGAGCACGGTGGCTAGTTTCGGGGGTTTCTATATTGCGTTTCTCTCGTAGCTGGACTCTCCGTGTGCTCGAGCTGCTTTAATATTGTTGATTTGTGGTGTGGGCTCTCTTCGGTGACCGTGCCTCTGCGTATCGATCGAGCTTCGCGATAGCAAATTTCCCGTCTTTGCGAGAAAGAAATTGCGAGAAATTGTGGAAAATCATAGTTTCTCGAACAAACGGCGAAGTTTGTAGATGTTGTGTGAACATCAATTGATAATTCGAAGTAACGGGCAATCTAAAAAAAAAAAAAAAAAAAAACACAGAACCCAAATTTTTCTTTACAATTGTTATATATATCGTTTGGTTACAGAAATTTATAACAATCTCCTTCGACTATTAAAAGTGCTACAAATTTCACGTCTCTACGTTATGAAAATGAAATGTACAGTGGATGAAAAATGGCGTACCCAATTTTTTGGCGATATTCTTACGAAAATATTTTTACAAAAGACTCGTCGGAAAAGCGTTGACACTTGTCACCTGTAAGCACGCTAAGTTTTATCTTTAAACGATTAAAAATATTTTCTGTTCAAGCGCGTGTACGTGATGGAGACTTCTCGAATTTCTGCATTGTGTTATTATTGAAAATTGCTACTGTGCCCATTACTTTCCTACATAATAAATTATTCTGTCAATGTATTATCTGCTTTTGTAGAAATATTGCGAAACAAAACTCTGTCGTGTGTCAATTTTCACTTTTTCGATTCACACTGTACGTTTGTACGACACGTTCCCTACTTTGATGAATTTAAAATTTTTCTCGTTGAAACTACACTCTTGCATCGTGTAAAGTGTCACACACGGTGAACTTTTCCAAAATTGCGCACGACAACGAGCGTATCTTGCTACGCTAATAAGTGTAAGTGTGACGTTCGTATCGGATTCTATAGCCGTGATTGTTAAACTAATATTGAAACAGACGATTCGGGAACCGCCGCTATTTATGTCCCCGTTTGAACTGGCGGACTTCCGCCGTGGGATAATACGGTTAACCACGTTGGCCATTAGTCTTTCCACAATCGATACACGCCGGCTGTTACAGTGAAAATCGACGTCGATTATCATCCAACAGCTTCGATGGCTCTTGTCCACCTTTCCCATCTTCATTCTATCATTCTGACTTTCAACTAATCGAAGGACCAATAACTTTCGCCGGTTTTGTTCTCCGTGTCGTGCATTACACATCACGCGATTACAGATTGAAAATAACAAACTGTTGCAAATTATATTTCAATTATTTCAACGAATATTTATGCAGTTATTTGGAATTTTAGCTTGATAGATTCTCGTTATTACAAACGTATGAAAAATTATTAGACAGACGATCGAAATTTTACAATTTAGATTGTTGTCTTTTCATTCTGATATTCAAAAAAAAAAGAGAATCATACAGTAAGTTTTAAGATACTACTTTGATCTAAAAAAAGAGAAAAAAGAAGAAATTTCAATATATTTACAGACGCTTGAATTTTTGCAATTTTCACGAACAAAGGTTTATTATTTTTTCAAAATACTGCAGGATGTGGACATTGTAGAGGAAAAAGATGCAAACTCGGAGCCAGGTCAGAGTCTCCTTTACATCTCAAACACGACTCGAAAGTCGAAAGCAACAGTTTTAAAACATCGACGATTGTTTTTCGCGCGACTGTTGCTTCTTCGCTCATACTACACTCGCTCGAGGAATCGATGAATTTCTGCATCGACGAAACAGAAGGGAGTTTCTCCCTTCTTCTTCTTCTCTTTTTTTTTTCTTTTTCCCCGGACTAAGAAAAATCCCATGTACATACAACGTTGTACAGCTTGGAGGCTGAAACACGAAGCGGACAGACAGGCTGATACAGGGTGTCAGAAATAGCCGAGAACGAGGAGAGTAGGGTAGAGAAGCGAGTCGACTAACAGTGCAAACAGGCAAGGAACAACGTCAGTCCTTGCACCGAAGCTAAAGCAACGAGTCTCGCTTTCTCGATGAATTATTCAAGGTTCTTGATCCGGTCTCTCAACCGTATAAACCGACAGACGGATTCCCGTCCTCTCAATCGACCAAGCTACCGATTTCCTTTTTTTCTCTTTCTTCCCTTCTTCTCTCATTCTCTCTGTCGCCTTTTTCGTTCCTTCCCCCCCTTCTGACATTTCTCTCCCTTTCCAGCGAGTACGTTGGCCAGATTAAGATCGCAGAATCGGCTGTCAGCTGCGGGTGATCACGATGCGCAACAATCGCACGGTTCCGAATCGTTTTGTGCACCATGTTAGGCAGTGTCCTCCGTTTCCCGTTGTTTCGCCATCTCGTCGTCTTCTCTTCTCTTTTTTCCTTTTCTCTTTTTTCTTCCTCTGGTCGTTTCGGCCCTCCCGATCATCCACGACCACGTCTCCTCGTCATTCATGCAGCTGGGACGACGGATGATGCCTCTGGTAATCGTTGATCTACCGTGAAATGATCGATCGATCGTTGGAGGTTCCTTCGTTTCTCGGTTTCAACGGTTGTTCGCGGTACAACTCGCGACGACGATGGGGCGAGCGTGTGTGAAATACCGCGAAAATATCGCGGTGATCTCGTTGGACTTGCAGAATATTCTGTTTCGATGATCAGTCGTTGATTCGATGACTTTCTCGTTCGTTTCTTTCTTCGCGCGTTATCTAATTGTTTCGAGAAATTGATCCTCGGTTATATTTATGGAGTTGATTTGTCACGTGTTTTTTCGGGAAATTTATATTTTAATAAACTATATTTATATAATAATTTATATAGTATAAATATATAAATTTATTATCATTTATATATTATAATTATGTAAATTTATATATCAGTTAAAATAATTAAAATTTATATAATTTTGAGTCGAGACCTCTTGTCTCGTTTAATGACGATTATACTCGTCAGACACAGAGTACGCGCAGCTGCTGTGAAATTGAATTAAATTACAAGGAAGAAACGCTAGTTCCCTTTTTTTGGAAAAAATCAATAATTTAATCATTTAACTTAATTAACGTCAGTTGCAAGAAAATACTTAGAAATAGTCAGGTCTAGTCTCGAAATATTCTAAAGTGTCCAAAGTTCACAAATATGTTTCATTCTTGCACGAGGAATTTAATTCAAGTAACAAATTGTAATTACTTTTGAGTATGCTCGTCATTCACAGCTAAAAGATTAGTGTCGAAGATGCAAGAAAAACAGACTCGTCGTACTTTTCGTATTCCACTCGTGATTGAAACAATTTTGAACATCGAAGATCCACCAGTTTCCAAAATATTTCACTCGATTCACAGAATGTATTCATCCTGTAAACGTTCGCGAGCAATTTCTGCATGTTTCACGCAAGAATCGGCGTTAGTTTCGTTGCTAGTGCAGTAACGACGGTGGGCAAGAATGCGAGGACATGCGAGTGATTTCTGAAATACGATTCAATCTCCAATGATCTGCACGTCCTGCAGACGCAGCAAAGTGCAGATGCAGCGTGCAGGTCGTATGAAAAGACGAGGTCGTTCTTTCGCAAGAACGAGCAACGCGTCGAAGGAAGAGAGCTCTCTCTCTCTCTTTTTCTCTCGGTTACTCTCTTGCTCGGTGGACAAGTAGCAGAAGACGAGACGCACAGGCTGGAACTGGAGAGTGGATTGTGTTGCGACGAGTTAGCCGGCTCGATTCCCGGCGTGAGACCTTTTCATCCAACACGCTAACGGTACGATACTGTAGAACTGGAAGACACAACGTTACGCACGAGGAATGGAAAATGAATGCGGAACACGCCGGTGATACCGATAGTGCGTTAGAGTCGAAAAGCATAGACACGCACACAAAGGTTGCTCGCGAAAGCATTTGACATCGCACACGTTCTTTTTTTCTGTTTTATCTTTAACCTCGTGCCACATCGAGAATTTTTTGTCACAAAATTGTAATACTTTCTCAGGTTTAAGTATGTTTAAGTATAACCCAGGCAAAACAAAATAATTAATTTATTACTTCTCAATAATTTCTATTCAGTGATGAAAGAAAGGCGAGTTATTGTATATACGGTTTTGGTCACTCGTTACGGTCCGCAATCGGTTGCCAGCGCAAGTGATGTGCCACGTGAATGAATTTCTATGCTTTCTAATAACATTTAAGAATTTTTTTATATATTTTTTGGTACATCCATTTTTAATAGTGGGTCTTCGTCAAATCGACAAATAAAAATGAGGTGTACCTTGAGGATTTTCTGAATTAAGTGACTTAAACTGAGACTGTACCAGACGTGTGTAATGTATATTTATATATAAAAATAACGTGTAATATTAATTCTTTGACCATACTGGTAAACCTGAAATGACTTATATTATATATATATATATATATATTATAATACATTTGTATTAATATATCAAAATTACTATTAATACATGTTATAATACATTATAAAATATATTATAATATTATATAATATACACAAATAGGTACATATTTATGTCTAAATCGTATCATTTGTAACAAATTTGAATTTTTGCGTCAAACTTCTTTCTCGGTGGCAGATAGCGTTATTACATCGAACGTTTCGGTGAATTTTCGAAAAATCGTTCGAAATCAACGATCTCTCGTCACGAGTGGGAGAGGAGAAAGAGAGAGAGCACGTAGCTGCCTAACGTGGTGCCTAAGCCGCAATCTAAATTCATGCTGCGGGGAGGATAAAATGCAGCGAGCATAATGCCCGCGGGGGCTTAACACACTTTTAAAATTCAGCCTTTGAGATGCAGAGCGCGGTACGCGGTTTGTTCTTTCACTCGGTTGTTCACCCTCCTTCCCACTTTGCCTTGAAGACTTTCGACTTTAGTAGCTTACACGCTGATTAAGACACCCGATACAATTAGGCGGCGAAAAGAACCTCAAAGACGCTTCTTCCCTTGCATTTATGAACGTTTTTCAATGGTCGCGCCAGCAACACGGGAAAAAAGCTTCTCCTCCCGCTTGAAGAAATTCGACAGTAATTCTCAATCTTCTAGAACGAGCCGAGTCACACCGGACGATATCCGTTTAAACAGGAATGAAATTTGCTTTGGTAATTGTACTGCTGCCCTTTCTCTCGTCCTTTGCCTCCGAAGGGTGAAATAATTAGCGACGAGCCGAAGACGATTATGGTTTGACATCTGTTCGCTGCCGATTTTTATGCGACATCTCAAAGAAACGACTTTGCCGCGCGTGTTTGCGTTAACCATTTCGTTACGAACACCGGATATATACAGAATCTATTGACATATTTTGTGTCATCGTATGAAAAATATACTTTGGACGTGTGTAATACGCTTTAACCATTGAGACGAGCTTTTTCTATTCGATGGTGAAATATTTATATATTTTATATTTATTTATATATATATATGTGATAAATTATTGTAATAAAAAAATCTTAATCCACTCCAATTCGGAAAAAATCGGCCATAGATATAACTGTTGATATCTCAAGAATTTAAGATTACACTTTTATTCTCTCATATATTTTATTCTCTCCTTTGTCGAAATGTTCAGAAAATTCGAAAAAGATTTTATTTTTGACGTGGGGTCCCGTTCAGTATAGAAATAATTAGCCGAAGACGAGTTGCAAATTGGTGTTTGAATATTCGTCGACCAGTGGACTGCAGATCTTTGCGCAACATTGTTATCTCTTTCGAGAATGCAATTAAAGAACTTCCCCGCGGAATTTGCGTTATTACACACATACGGGAGAGACGTTATCAAAGAGAAGTGAATTTTGTGTGTGTTATCGACGAACAAATAGGCAATTGACATTAATCGGGTAGATATGAATTCCAATTACAGGGTTGCTTCAGATTAGAAAGGGTCTTTCGTAATCAACCCCCTGCCACGTGCTGACCCGATGCTAAAAAAAACCAATATGGTCCCCCGTGAAAGCAATGACAATGTATTAATATCGATATTACCTCGCAATGAATTGACAGTTACGTATTGTACTTTCGACCTTTCGGTGGGATTTACTTTCGAATCTCGATGATCGTGTGTCTTCAACCTAGACGTCAAGTTTCGCAGTATTGAAAAATATGTTCAGATATTTATTTAAATAAAACCAATTTAGAGTCATCGCGTCGGTAATTTATTTTGAAAGTATCTACTTATCGAAAGATAAATTTTTCGTCTGTTTGAGGCCTGATTTTTCCGTTAATATCACTATTACTATTGAACTATTTTTATACTTCAGATGAAACGTAATTTGCACGTACTAGCCAGAGTTGGGTATTAATCGGTCAGAATATTTAGTCCGGCTGATTGATTTAATAAAATTAATCCTCGATCGTTGATCAAATTCTGCGTAAAAATGCAGTCCACCAAATGACAGACAAAACGTCTATTAAAAATTCACAGTTCGAGTCGTAAGTTTCGTCCAAAGTTGGACACTGATCGATCAGAATTTTCAGTTTAACCAACTACATAAACAACAAAACTAATGGTCAAAAAATCGGCCACTGGATTCAATCGACAAATCAAATCAAATTATCAATCGTTGATCAAAGGGAAATTAATCGGCGATCGATCCGATCGATCGACAGTGTTGTTAATCAATTGTTGGTTATCGAATTCGATTCTGATATCATCGAAATTGGAGGTGTAATTTTGTAACAAAGCTTTACGGTTGAGACATTTCATCGAAACGAAACGTATTCCCGACTTATACAGCCTCAATTGACTCGTTGCAAGTTGAAGTAAGGAAGTAAACTCCTACTCCAAAGGAGGAATTTAATTCGTGACTGACGTCGGAGTGTGATCGTTAGTTGTCGAAAGAATTAATTTCTCACCCGACTCTGGTACCAGCTGACACTTCAATCGGTAACAGTTTGCATGAACTCTGTTGTCTATATGTAAATGAATGTGTTATATACTGTCATGTAATAATAACCGCTGTGTAATCGATATATATATATATATAAACATATATATGTATAATATATATAGATGATGTTGATGACTGATGACCGTTGTTATGTGGGTGATTCTAGTAGGGCCTGTGTTCGGGGGCCGATGCGGCGCGGAGGCGCTCGGGCTGGGGTTAGGGCTGTCGCTGGGCCCGGCCTACAGGTTCGCTCTGCCCCCGGGACTCGCTGCCAAGACCACCCGCTGCCTTGTATTCGACCAAGGTAGGCCTACCAGCCATCTTCATTACCTCTGCCTACGATCTCGGATAGAACTGATCACCTTTCCATGATATTCCTATTAACGATAGACTCACGCTTTGTTTGTGAAATTGAACATTTCTGCAGGTTGAAACTTGGATACAGATTAAGAATTTTAACCGGTATACTCTGGATATTTTGTACGTTTTTATATATGCAAAATATTGTTCCTTTTTTTTTTTTTTTTTTTTTTTTTTTTAATACAACTTGTATGGGATCGGTGAATCTTCGTGGAAGTCAATACCAATAAGCATGTGCAACGTGTACAATTCTTCGGAGAAGTTGCGTGAAAATCGACAGACATTTTCTTAAACGCGAGATTCGTTTGTGATGCTGTTTCTGATACTTGAATGCATTAAAGAAATCGATTAAGGTGATAGTTCTATCTGAGATTGAAAGGGTTAGTAAATATTCTCTTCCCAACAAACAACATACGTAACATCTAACAGAAAATTTTCACTTAACTAATCGGCAACTAATCCTGATTTGAGTTTATCACTCTGCTTAACATCACGATAATTTATTTTCACATATACATACTTGCAAGTATGATTCTGTGGTGTTTTTTCTTTCTTCTCTAAAATTTTCTTTCGTCTGTCACTGTAAATTTTATTACAATATATATATAAATATATATATGGAGTTAATCGACGTGATATCTGACAGTGAGTGGCTCGCGAATTAAAGGGATTGTCGTTGAGACAATTTTAATTCGCCTAAACAACGATTAAACACGGGTATTGTCGTAGCAAGCGTTGTTGCACGTCCTCGAATCAACAAATCACGTTAAGCCTCCGCGTCGTCAAATTCTAACATTTCCCAACACAGAGTGCTGATATATAGTAGGCTTAACAAACTTCGATCGGCCTGGCGGGAGGGGGAGGGGGTGTAATGTGGCGTGGGGCAGAGTTAGAAGATTAGCCAAAAATTTACTGTCAGGTATTTGCGGGCAACGTTTCAACTTTAACCAAAATACACGTGTAATTTCACGTGTAATTTCAATTTTGTCGAGACTGAAATCGGTACGACGAATTTCTTGGAATTTTTGAAAATTCCACGGATGGATATTTCTTTCACTAAGAACGTTCGTTTTTCTGAGTAATTTCGTCGAAATTGGACGGTATCGCAGCGACGGAGAGTGAATTAGACTACACAGAGAGTACAGTGGGCAAAGGATAATTTTCAAAGTGGATAGTCTCGTCTCGTTGATGAATTTTCGGTTCGAGCGTACCAACGTCGATTTCAGTGTTCATTCGCGCGGCCGACTCCCTGTGCTTAAAGTCGGCCATCGATCCTCGAAATCCAGCTGCAAGATCGACTTGCGCGTTTACACGGGCTAAGCCTACGAGATACGCTCATCTTCGTGTCCACAAATCGAACAAGACCGATTGTAAACGAGCTTGTACTTTCGTCAGTCTCGTCGAGCCTGGTTAATACCCGGCTACCTATGTATGTACACCCGTGTACATCAGGAACTGAACACCTGCGAGCAACATGAAAGTTCCAGCCAATATCTCGTGTCGATTCCCCACGTAATTACTCTCCACGAAAATTATTTTAATCAACATCTTGTGATGTTGTTACAATAATCGGTAATAAAGTGATTGGTTTATTTATTGAAGACTCAACGAAGATAATTTGTTCTAATATATCGAGCAAGGTACAACGCTACTAATTGCTAATCAAAACGATCAATTTGTAATTTTTGTTAAAAATTTTGTTTTTAGGAATATTTCTAGAGACTTGAATTGATTTTTCGCGAGATATGTAAATAAAAGATTGTGTGATCTGTCATGTTACTTTTTAAGGTTTTTCTGCCTTTTTACTTTAATATCTCTGGTGGATATTTCGTGCTTCAGTCGTTGATAGTTGTAGTGTTGAGGATGAGTGCAATCTTTGTTTGTTACATGCTCTCGTTCAATATTGAACTTTTAGATCTCTGAGCCTCTTGAAGTCTCTTTTCCTCAGTGTTGTGAAAACTGAACTTTTGCACAATACTTTATAACAAATTTGGCACAGAATGTGAGTTTGTAGCTTTGTCGTTAAGGAAATTAATTACGATAACGTAACTCGAAAGAAATCTTTCAGTAATAAACTAACGAATAACCAACTATAATCAATAAAATTTAACTTACGATATAAAAATTGACTCTTACGTTTTACCAAGTGCAAAGCAAAATATGTGTTCTTAATATTAAATTGATCCTAATTTTGAATTCGTGCCACTCGCCAAGTGAATGGCCCGTAAACATTTACACTCTTAGTCGAAATTTTCTCTGTTCATGAAATTTACACATTTTAGTTGCAATTTTCTGACGCAGAACGAAATTTTCCAAGAACTTTACGAGACAATCCGCGTAAAGAGTTAAAAGACACAGTTCACGTTGAAACACACGGGAGAAGAGGTTCGACTCAGTCTGAAAACACAAAAGCCGCCCCGCGTAAAATTTCCGTTTCGGAGTCTGCTAAATTATGCATTGAACGACGAGGTCGCGAGGATTCACGTGAATCAGCTACGAGAGCGAGAGATTTCAAAGGCGACGAACAGTGACTCTGCCCTTCTTTCTTTCTTTTTCTTTTCTTTTTTCTTCTCTCGCTCTCCTCGATCATCTCCTCTGCTGAAACGACGACGAGGATCTTACCAGGAAGGAGATATTATTTTTCATAAACGCGGCGTAAATGGTCGTTTCACGTGATTGCATGGATCCTACGGGATGAACGCGTGTGTTCCTTGTTACGCTCCAGTCGAGACGTAGAGGGTAATTCCGGCCGATCCTATTTAGTCCTCTCTTTCTCTCTCTCTCTCTCTCTCTCTTCTCCACCCAGTACGATCGTGAATATATTAAGCTACGCAATGAATATTTTCATTGTTCGGTAAATTGCAAAAATATATTCTTTACGAGAGGCTCGAGTCACCTAAGCTTTGATATCTCGAAGTTCTTAGAATTTTAAATTACATCTAGCAGAGAGATACGATGCAATGTGAACCATACGTTGTAACTTAATTGACTGATAATCAAACCTTGTCCTGCAGTATCGTGTTCATCCTCCCGGTGCGTGTAAAAGAAACAAATTCAAACTTGTAACTTAGATAACTTTCAGTTGAGGATTGATAAATAACAATTGTGTAATAACAAGTCATGTTCCATAGTCGTCCACCGATATCGAGTAAAATTACTTTGATGATACGATGTAATAAGTAACAGTAACAAATGACTTGAAGATCGATCAAAGTAATCGTGAGGCAAGAAGACGAAATTGGAAAAAATTGACGATTCATCGATTTAAAGTCCCAGGTCACTTTCTTTTAATCTCTTGCGCCACTCACGTCGAGAATTTATTGTCCCAAAATTGTAATATCTTCTCAGTTTCAAGTATATTTAAGTAAAAACAAAATAGGCGAAGCAAACAATAAATTTATCACTTGTCAATAATTTCTATCCAGTGATACCATACGTACGAGTTCAGAAAGAAAGCGACGAATTATTATATACGGCTTTGGTCACTCGTTATGGTCCGCAATCAGTTGCCAGCGCAAGTGGTTAACACCATTAACGTCAATATTAATTTTAAAAAGCTGTTCGCCGGCAGGTGAATCAAATTTTTAAGTTGCACGTATATTTCACAGACTCTTTGTCGCATAAAGTATAATACCTCCAGTTTTGAATTTTGTCCAAAAGCTTTTGAGGTGAAGTGACACCTATCCAAAAACACCTACAAAAAAACAAAGAAGAAAGAAAGGCATCCGCTTTGTTTGAATCCGTTTACTTTCTATTACTAGGTTTTTATCGAGGGATGAGATCATTATGCTGGCCTCTCTCTCTCTCTCCCTCCCTCTTTCCAATCCCCGACGTTACCGGTGCCCGTGTAACGTCTTGCATCGCCACCTTTTCGGCCAACATCCTCTCACCCCCCTCGTGGGTCCTCCTCGTCCCGTTTGCTTCTCGCCTCTCTTCGCGCGACAGTAATTTTACTTAATTAAATTCCGTTCTTTCTGCCTTTGCTGCTACGACCCCTCTGGCCATATCCCCCAACCTTTCGTCGTCCACCGAGCATCGTCACTGATTTTTCTCGGTTCTCCTCTCTCTCTCTTTCTCTTTCTCTCTTCTCGCTTAGAAGCTTCAAACGATTTTTCCACGATTCCGAGCTCGTATACAGGACGACTAACAGCGTTCACAATATACGACCGAGAGGATTTTTTCCTCTTTCTTTTTTTCTTTCTTTCTTTCTTTCTTTTTTTTTTTTTTTTTCTTTCTAACACCAGTTTAAAGAAATTAGAACGTGCTCGAGCGGAGAGAAAGTTTGCAACAGGATAAAGATATAATCGCGATATAATCGTTCGATATTTGGATAATCTTGAAACAGCAGGAAACTGCGAAATTTCCATGAAAAATTACTCTTTCTACGCATTGTGTATACATACGTATATTTCAAACGAACGCAACGATATATATTTCATACCTGGAATTTTCAACGTTTTTAAACACGCTCGAATACTTGCGTTTGATCGGGAACTTTCGAACACGGTGCGCACAACGGTATCGAATATAGAAACGAAACTACAATTATCATTATTCGCGAAAATGTTACAGGCGTGTTTAAAATATCGCAAATTGTTACGAATCGTATCGTTTGCACGAGTTTAAACGTATATATTTATTATCGTGACGTTATCAAATTATGTACAGCGTCCACGTACCGCGCGGATTATCTAAACGAACGGAAACATCCGTGAGACATGCTCGTACACTTGCCCGAGATGTCGACGAAGTCATAAACGAGAGAAAAATGTCTGTGCAGTGGGTTTCGTTGGATAATGTTTGCGGGTACTCGTTAAGCGGTGTAAGAATTAAGGGGCGCGAGAAGGGTGGCTCGGGCCTAGAAGGGGGTGGACTTCTTATTACCACTTCATCTGCAATTAACATTTATGGACGGCAACTGTCTCGCCTCGAAAAACTAATTAAATATTCCGCGCCAGGTTGGATAGGGTGTCCCTTTACTTACGACCTCCACCCGCCGAGAATAAGGAGCGTAGAAATGAAATAAATAGATAAGAGACAAGAATGATATTCAACAGCCACTGCTGGCGATTAAATGTCGTCGCGGCTTGCTACTTTATCCGCGGATATTCTAACATAACGTGATGGCATAATGGGTAAAAGTAACGTCGTTTTTCGATTTCTGTGCAAAATTTTATTTCATTCGAGAGTCAATGCTGTTTTAATCTATAATATAATCTCCATCGTTATTAATAAATTTTCGAGACGATGATTCAATGACGTATTTAAAGTTTAAAAAGTATAGTTTCTGTCTGCGTTCTGCAGTAACAAATAATTTTCTTAATTTTGTATTATAAGTCCAATAATTGTAGAAAATTAAAGAAGAAAAAATTATGCCAACAGTTTTCTCTTTTTTCCATTTTGTAGTGGATTGTCTCTAAACGAATTATCAGAAATTATCAGTGAAATAAAAACTCGTGACGCGTCTCTCTCTCTCTCTCTCTGTATCTCTATCTCTCTCTCTCTCCGAGTTTGATTGAATCATTTCATGCTGCAGCGACTAAATTGCGTTCAAAAAATTCGAAGGTTTTTATTCACTAATACGTCGATTTTTATTCCGACACGGGGGGAAGAGGGGTAGAGAGGAGGCGCGTCCTTCCCGGACGATAAAACAACATTTAAAAAGCAATTTTTTTAATTACGCGATTCTATTCACTGTTTAATTTTCGTTAACAACGTTGGCAAAATTTTTCACACCTCGATCAATATTCAATTATATAGCTAATATTGTTGGGTCCGATGTGTGCTTTTAACTGTGACCGTGTTCCGATGCGTGGGGTTTTTAAACGTTATGATTTTAAATAAATATCGCGAATCGTGTTTCATTTTAAACAGTCGCTTCGTTCGTTTTATTACCGTGTTTTGTAAACTGTTGCCATTTTTCCCCTCATCTTTCTCTCTCTCTTTTTTTTTATTTGTGTATAAATTTGCGTAACACCATGAATGATAATTGAAATCAATCTTAATATATCTGTTAGAGGGGAAACGCGCCTGCGTTAATGTCGAATCCCGGCGCGGCCTGTAATTATTTTTCATCCAATTTTTTAACCTTTGACACAATATACTATGTATTAAAATGAATATTTCACGGCTCTCCTCTTCACTGCGATGCTCGATTGCGAATTAATTACTATCGATTCTAGAAGAGATACCAATCTATCGTGCGCGCGCGCGTTTTATTTATTTTTACGCGAATGGCAAGAGCAAAGACCAAAAAAAAAAAAAAAAAAAAAAAAAAAAAAAAGGTGTTGAATTAACGACCGCGATAAATTATTGACGATGCTGTAATTACGTTGGCGATGAAAGAAAAAAGGAGAAAAAAATACGAGATGGACAATGAGAATTGTCTACAATTTTTGTGCAAGATTTTGAAAATTGTTCGAGGAACGTTGTATCGGTAAGATTAAAGAATTGATGAGATTTATTAAAAATTTTACAAAACTAAATTAACTGTATCGATTGAAAAATAATCTGTTAAAAAAAAAAAAAAAAAAAACGATGTATCAATAAAAAAAAATAAATAAAAAAATTAAAAATAACTCTCAGAAAAATGTATTGTTTTACGCGAGACAGAGACAGTTCTCCTATTTCTCGCTGTGTTTCATATTTGCACACATGGATGATAATAATATTACATTTAAAGCAACTGGGACTATATGTATCATTATTCCATGATCCTCACCAATTGTAGAGAGAAAATCTCGTAAAAAGAAAGGTGCTTCAAGTCGACGAAGTCCCCTATCGATTCTCAATAATATAATTCTAATGATATAATGTCATTATTAAAATTACCAGTTATATTTTTTATCAATTGTCTCGTTAAATTCGTTTTGAGTAAATTATGACAAAACGCATCTCAAGTTATTACACGTCCGATAAATCGCGATCATTGACGCTTCGCGTGCGAAAGAATTTCGAGGAATTTGCCATCTAAATTGGAAATTTCAACGTGCGCAACTGCTAGTGTACTAGGAACGGCAATAACTTGCGACTTAAAACTGGCCACTGGAGATGTTTGGAAGAGCAGCGCGGTCGCCGTTAAAATTTATACATTCCTCGGGGCTCGACTGGCCGCTAACTGCTGCGCAACACCGTTAAAAAACGGCTGGCGTGGTCTACCGAGCCGGAAGACGGCCTAATCGGCCATCCTCCTCTCGACCTTCGACGAAAAATTTCGCCGCGTGTAAAACGTGCAACGTCCACGACGTTTTCCTCGGCGTCGTCATGCCGTCGCTTTGAACACTCTATAATGACCCTCATCAAAGGTCCTCTAACGATCCATAACGCTTTACGACGCGGCCGTTCTTTGCAGTTTCATCCCTCCTCCAACTTCGTATCCTCTCTTCTGCTCCTTGATATTTGCTTCTGTCGAAGTTTTTTTCTTTTTTTTTTTTTTCTTTTTTTAAGTGGAAAAAGAATCATTCCGAATTATGATTATCGAATTTAATCATAGCATAGATTTTGGATCCCTAAATTTGCGTGTTAATGTCTAATTTTTCATCATGTGAATTAGCAAATTTGACATTATGTAAATTACCAGTGTCGTTGAGAAAGAAACAAAGAAACAAAAAGAATATTCCGTAGTCGGATAAAAATATTTATTCTATTGTCGTTAGATAATTTAACGTTATCTAAATTATCAGTTATCGTTAAAAAATGAAGCCAAAAGAGTATTCGATGGTCAGATAAGAATATTTATTTACTGTTGTTAAACAATTTAATATTTCCTAAATTATCAGTGAAAAGAATCAAGAAACAAAAAGAGTATTCTCCAGATGAAAATAGCTATTAGATAATTTAATATTATCTAAATTATCAGTGTCATTAAAAGAGAAACCGAGAGAAACAAAAAGGATATTCTAGTCAGATATAAGTATTCACTGTCGTTAGATAATTTAATATTAACTAAATTATCAGTGTCATTGAAAAACCATGAAAACTGCACAATCTATCGTCATCACACTGTCATTTACTTTCCCAGCAATTTACCATACATTCACTAATAATACGCGTGCAGACCGTGATAGTTATAAACCGAAAGAAAAATCGTGAAGCAGTAAAATCGACGAAGAGTGGGGGGGAAAAAAAAGACGCGAAGAGGAACGTGTTTCGGCACATTTTTGTGAATACAGACAGGCAGACAGAGAGAAAGAGAGAGAGAGAGAGCGAGAGAGAATACAACAAACAAAAGTGCGCGCGCTTTGTATTTTTCGATGGATTACGTTGATGATATTTGTGAGCGCGTATCCCGGCCGATTCAAAATTTAATCGGAATTATTCCGTGAAAATTACACGCGTTACAGAGGTCAGAGGAGCTTTGTAATCGCCGATCGAATCGAAACAGTGCAACTCAGCACGCGCATAAATTCATATTTTATCGCAGAATGCATTATGCATCGTTCCGGCATATTTTAGCTGCAGTTTTTGCTCTGTTGCATTTCACCCGCATTAAAATGAACCGCAGAGTTTTGCTATGCAACGTGTTTTTAATCGTGCGCGTTACAGACAGGTTTTGTAAACGGCTGCTTGCGGGGGGCGGGGGGGGGGGTGGCGGTTGGACGGCAGAGAGGCGGCGGGGGAGGCATTCGAAGTACTCTCCGCCACGTTGTTTGCGTATTTTTCATTTTTCACTGCATCAATCCCGCGAATTTATTGAATTTTATTTATCATTCGTTCGTTTCTTTCTCTTCCACTTTCCAGCCTCCCTCATTAGAATACTTAACGCCGCGAATTCTACTCCGTCTTCCTCAGTTCTGTCCCTTCGTTTTCTTTCTTCGAGGAACAAATTCTTCGTGGAACGCGACTTCAATATGTCTATTCATCTTACACGCAAGTGTGTGTATCTAAAATCGTACTTACGCATCTGAAGTCGAACTTATATTTTCCAGAGGCTCGTCGTTAAACGGTCAAATGTTGTTCGATGATTACGTTAAATTTCTCTCGTCTTTCTTTCTAATTTATCGTTCGGAATATTCAGCGTTATAGATTTTATTTTATTTTAGATTTTCCCATTTTTTTTTTCCTTTTTCCACCAAGAATTATAATTTGATACACATACTATACGTACGCGAAATTTTTCCGTTCCGTATTAAAATGTTTCGCATTTCGCAATTTTTTCCTATTATATAGGAATTATATATATATATATATTACGAATTTTATTGGCTCTTTCTGTTCTTTTTTTTTTTCAATTACTCCGTTTCGGAATGTTAACGTTATTTCCGATATAATTACATTTTACACGAGCTTCTCTCTCGTTCGTAAGATATTCTTATTTCGAATTTATCGCGTTTCGACGTAGCAATTCTAGTTCGTTTAAAATTCGCGCAACACACGTGAGAAAATTGATGCGAAATCGAATCAATAAGAAATCCTCTGACGTAAGAATTTTTGTATAACTCGAGGTAAACGTAAATTATCATATCGTAAATGTCACGCGAGAAATCATTTCACATTATTTTTACAACAATCTCTCGAATTTGAAATAAAAAGGCTATTTATATTAGCCTATATTTTATTCGCGCGGCGGAATATGCTATGCTGTATTTATTGTATCGCGTTTCATTAAAAAAACAGAAAACAAAAAACGAGCCAACTGGAAGTTAGCAGATAAATAACCGAATATCGAATAAATATCAAATTTTCGGTAATGTGTCGTATAATTATAACATGATCGAATGAACAATGAACTGAACTTCTTTGGCCAAGACTAATTAAATTAGTAATTAAAATCGGGGAAAGTACGTCGGGGGGAGTCTCTACTGCAAATCCACGGGTATTTTCTTCCCGTGACGGCGGGAAATAAGGAGAGAGAGGCACAGAGACAGAGAGAGAGAGAGAGAGAGAGAGAGAGAGACCTGTTAATTTATCGTAATCGCTCGGTGTGACTAAGTAAGTGTGCTGCGACCGTCCTGCAATATTCTTTATTAAAATATCGAACTGTCTCGCACCGCTCCAAGTATTTCGTTCCCCCGACTCGGGATTTAACCTCTTGCGCGAGGCACGTCGAGAATTTTTTGTCCCAAAATTGCAATATTTTCTCAGTTTCAAGTATATTCAAGTGTAACCCAAAACAAATAATAAATTTGTTATTTCTCAATAATTTCTATCCAGCGATATCATACCGACGTGTTCAAAAAGAAAGCGCCGAATTATTGTACACGGTTTGGTCTCTCGTTATGGTCCGCAAACAGTTGCCAGCGCAAGTGGTTATACGTCGTGATCCCTAACGCGCGAAATACGCGTCGAAATTAACTTATATCGATTAACTCATCCGCGCGGCTTCATATTTTTACGAAGATAACGAAAAATTGTCCCGAGGTGTGTGTGAGATTTGTTCGCGCGCGTTGAAATCAAAATTAATTATCCAGTGGATGTTTATGGAAATTCACGGTTTCACGTAAATGACAGAGAAAATTTCTCCCCGCCAATTTTTTAAAAATAAAATGCAAGCAAAAACTAATTTATCAATTAATTTATTAAATTCAATTTAAGTTCGAACATGATTTCATTTTTCGAAATCTTTTTGTTCAAAATTGTTTCTGTCGAATGTTAAACGAAATATGTGATATCAGAGTAACAAAGTAATTGTTTGTTGTTTATTGTTAGAGGCGAACTTATAGGCGTTCACAGAAATTCATGTCAGAATAAAAACTACGTATAACGGCGTTGAAATAATAAAATTAGTTGCTTAGTATCGTCAGATATCCACGAAAATTCATATTCTTATGTAGATGATTGGAGAAATGAATCTATCTATTTATTTATTAGTGAGTCTATTATTTAAGTGCTATATTTCTGAAGGATGTGAGACGCAGCAGTGCGTGTAATATTGTGCCCTCTAGTGTAAGTCAGTTTTATTCCAATTTTAATTTTTCAGACTCATAAATCGACAGATTCTTATCGAAATATACATATATCTGCTGAAATATATTGGTTAACAAATAGGTAACGTTCGCATCTGCAATGTGACAAAAAAAAAAAAACGTGAAAAATGTATTTCAAACGAGAAAGCAGATTTTTGTCGTTTTCACGAGAGAATTCGAGCTGATCAGTCTTTTGAGATCTAATTTTTCGTATACATTTGAAACATTGGAAAGTTCCACCAATTTTATCTATTTTTTTGAATATTTCAAAGTGATCTACCCTCTTAACCCTTTGCCTCGCGATTTTCTTCTCGATTCTCAGTAAACATTGGTTACATGTAATTTACCTTTATCGATCTAAGAGTTTGAAAAATTAAAATCGAAAATTCAAATTCAATTAAGAACTATTATACAATCTCTTAGATTTGTTAATTTGCTTCTTCTTTCAAATCGAAATCACAATTCCTGTAACTCGAAGGGTTAACTGTTACTAAATTAAGTACTCAAATATTATTACGGGAATGCGAATTTTTACTTGTGAGAATCTTAAAGATACAAAATTGCACAGGAAAAATATGTGAAATTTCTATCTTTGATCATATTTCCAAAAATACCCAAAATTTTGCGCAAAGATCCGCCGCCGGATATTCGAATGTTGTATTCCTCTCTCTTTTCCACTTCGATGAAACTATCTACATTTTTCATAGCGGCGTTTCCCGAAATACTCAAATATTATATCCCCGTCTCTTAACTTTCCACTTCCACGAAGCTGTCCAGATTTTCCGATAGCGATAATAGCGCTCTGAAAACATTCTATAACAAAGATCCGCCGGAACATCAGCTAATGTAAAAACGTTTCTACGACCTTTTGGCAAAAGTTGCCGGGCCGTTAACGGGCCAAATCGTAGAATCCAAAAAGGGGAAAAGATAAATTGGATATCTCCGTGTTCGTTGTTGCCCGCCGACAGCGTACAGCGGAACTTAATCTGGCGCTTTTCAGGTCTCTCGTAACGAAAGAGGCCAGCAGGCAGTTACATACTTTCGGTGAACGCGCGCTGGAAAATATTTCGCATTTCCCGCTGCTGATTTGTGCTCGCTTTGTTCAAGACCGAAAACGCGTCGATCGAAAAAAAACAGAGTCTCGCGAAAACATATTTCAATATCCGGTCGGCGTTCCTTTTTTTAACAAATACACCCCCCCCCCCCCCCCAGGTTTCCATTTCCTCTATAACCTGCATTTTCTTTTTTCTTTTTTTTTTCTTTTTTTTTTTCTTTCTTTCGGAACCTGCGTCCTTTTTTTCTGTTTTTCTTTTTTTCTTTTTTTTTTCTTTTTTGTTGCTTTCTTCCTTTTGTAACTCGTTATCCGGCGTATCGGCAACGCGCCGCGTATACGTCTGGCGTATATCAAACGCGGCTCATACCGATCGACCATACCTCTCTGCTAGTTAAAATCACATAACAATGCGTTTTTGTTGCTTTCGGCCGCATTGTACAGCCAGCCACTGACCTACTTAACTTCTCGGAGGCAGAGAGGAGGGAAAAAAAAAAGAAGAAAAAATACTATCGCTGCGGCCGCGGATTTTTATGCAAGTTCATCGCATCTTCTGGGCTGGGTAATTTGAGAAATGGAATCTCTGCGGATGATCGTGCAGGAGGCATTGTAGTTTGGATATTTTCTATGTTACTGCGGAATTTCGCACCGTGAAAATTCCGCAGTCTACCGATTACCCCCGCGATTTTAAAGTGTTTTGTTTCATTCAACACACGTTCGATCGTTTGCTCAAAAATCCTAGCGCCTTTTTCATTATTCAGAATGATTATTCAAGGTTATCAAGGTTGAATTATATATTACTTGAAAGGTAAAACAAATATACTCAGAAACATAGATACCTTTCTGTGGTTTAAAAATTATAACGATTTCAATTTTCAGACATTTTCAAATACTATTGCGTTTGATCAACAACTGTTTGCCACGACAGTTAATTTACATTTCTTTTAGGTAGTTTACATTTAGGTACTTGATTTACATCTCTCAGGTAGTTTATATTTCTTTCGAATCAAATTGTACGAATGAAATGAAAGAGGATGACAACGATATTTCTATTAAACAGAGAACGTCCCTGATTTACTTTGATGAAACGAAACAAGACACAATCTCAGGATACTATTAGATACATGCAGTACTGTAGTACTGTCGTACTAATCTAATGCGCTGTCGTTGAGGATTAGGATCATTCCTCCACCCCAAGTGTCTCTTGAAGAATAATAGAAGAACTGGGACAGCAGTCAGGAAAATGTAAGAAAATTATAACGTTGGACTATTCTATCGCATCTGGTCTATCACACAGTGAAAAATTATTAAAATGAAATATAAATTAAATTTTATTGCTTCTCGAAGCCCTTAATTAACTAGGGTAAATTCTTCAAAATATGTCACGTTCAAAACCCCCTTTCACTGGCTTGTTCATTTCTCTCATTCAAACTCGATTCATTTGCTGCATTCCAACGCTGCTGGTTGAGCCTGAAAGTACTTACTATACGTCTAAAAACCACTAGCACAGGAGTTGTTCTGTATGCGCAAACTCCAATATATGTACAACTTGAAACGAAACACAAAATGAAGCCCTACGTTTTTACACATTGTACGTGTTTCCATCGGGCAAACACGATCGACAAACAAACGTTACACCCGACACTGTAATAATATTCCAATCGCATTACGGCGGGAATTTCGGCGGAACGATCGCGACACCAGGAGAATCTCGATCGGTATAGCAGGTGGTAGTGTTTGGCCACCGTTGCGCACCGTTTACGTAAAACACGCGTCATCTTTCACCATGGATGGATGTTGGCGCAAACATAGCATAATCACGATACGTTACTATTTGTCAGCAGGTCGTAACCGTCGCTGCGATGCTAGGTAGGGGAGGTGGAGAGACAGAGAGCGAACGGGTACGCCGTCGGTGTAATAGAGGGACAGACGAGGGTTTCGATGGTGGTAGTATTCGCGATATCAGGGTGGTCATAGTTGGCGGTGATTGGGTGAGAGTATATTTGGTAGTATCGTGACGGTGTGCGAGGCGTCGTAACAGTGGTAGTTGTCGAGCAGAATCCACGTAAGCCCCTCACACACGATAAGCATTCCGATAACAGTCAGCCATCCCTCTCTCCTCGATTCCCTGGGCTACCGGCCGCGAACCAAACCGCCACCTCCACCCCCACCTCCACCTCCTTCCCCGTACGAAGAGGGGGGGTGGGCGAGGGGCGACGAGGCTAAGCGCTTTAAATTTTCACCGATTTTCTTTAAACTCCGACGAAGAGAACGTAACGAGAAAGGAAAGGACGGAAAAGTGGATCCGGAGGGAAAACAATCCCGCCATATGTGTGTATATGTGTGTGTGTGTGTTTGCGTGTGTTTGCGTGTGTTTGGCGGCGCGCAAGGCGCGGCAGGAGATAGCGCTGACGGATAGGGCCTGGCTTTCGAGGGACGATGAGAGCTGTTTAGAGATTTTCGAAATGATAACGCGAAACCATGGAACGTTCGAACGGTTCGAGGTACATACGTGTGTGTATGCACGTATGCGGGAAGGGGGTGGAGAGGGAGGAGGAGGTTAAATCTACGCACATATGCGAATCTCCGTAAGCGGCCACGGGGAATTCCCACTGATTTAGTTTCCTCGCTTTGCGCTTTTAACCGGGCTGTCACCCGGTTCTCTTTTCTCTCTGTCTCTCTCTCTCTCTCTCTCTCTCCTGTTTCCCGCCGAGATCCACGTCGGAGATCCAACTGGCAATCGTGTTTCTTTCATGCTGGGAATTTTAGATCGTGTTGAACTTCAACAATTGCGCGCGTTGAGATTGAATTTGAAATCAAGTTCCTTGCTTCCCAGGAAGTTTGGATGATATTGATGGTATTGATTGAAACGTTGATTATCTCATATCAGATATGAACAGCGATTCTTTTGCCATCGTCACTTTTGAACGATTGAGAACGTAGAGTGGCATTTTTAATCCTTTTGCCGCTGAGTTTATTATTAATCGCGGCTCGTCTTTGTGGTTGTTTGCCCTCAAATGTTTATCTAAACCTCCTAACGACGATATCTAATTTAAAAATAATTTTAATTATCCATCTTTCGTCCAACGAAACTCGATTTTATACTATACTTATAGGATGATGAATTATTCATTCGAGCTAGTCAGTTTAATTTATAACGCAAGAAGGGAAATTTTAATTTGATCTCAAATACAAATCAAAAAGTCAATTCGCGGGAAAAGGTGAAATTTCGAGCTTCGAGATGAAATGAAAATTGAAACGGCAGGAAAAATCGGGATTATCATCCCGTCTTCGACGAGCATGCGTTCCTTCTTCATGCGCGATTCGCCGTAGATTCTATCGAACTCGAGTAATTTTAAAGAACCGCGAACGGCATTTTATTAAACGCGGCGCACCGTGCGTTTCGAACGAAACAATTTCCCAATGGCCAGGCGCAACAGGGATTGTGATTTAAGGTTTAATGAGCCGAAAACAAAAACCACCGGGGGGAATGTAATAAAAATTCGCGTAGAAAAGGGACGCGGCAACAAAAGCAAACGCAATACGAGTGAGCTCGTAAATATTAGTAAATGTACGACCCTTGAATCCGACGAGTGTTTTGTCTCTCTTTCTCTCCCTTCCTTTCTCATTTTTCTTTCTTCTCTTTTTTCCGCCTTTCCCGCGGTTGGCGGGAGATTATCGATAACGAACGACGAGATCAACCGACGAAAATGTTGACGCCACGATAGCGTTAAACAGATTCACGAGTTACGCGCCTTTGTAAATCGCGTTTCAAACGAGGCATTGGAGGAGAGGGCGTCGAAAGAAGTAGAATCGAAGAAACTGAATCGAGATGGAATCCCGCCCTCGTGCGTTATCACGCGACACGCGTGTGTTTACGCGGATTTGCGCGGGCATAAGCGCGTCGTTTACGAGACGTTTGTTATCCCCTCGTCGTTTATTTTTTTTTTTTTTTTTTTTTTCTAGCTTTCGATTCGCCTCTTGGCGTTGGAACTTGATTGACGAAAGATTCGTATCTGCGATGAGATAATAAATAGTGAAATTTTGTAAATTCATTTTATAGAAATTATGTCTCACGTGAACGTGATCTCTGGCTAGTGTCTAATGATCGATTAGCGTTTTCAGTTGAGAAATAAATAAAATTTCTATACAAGGATTCGACCAATACGTCAAAAATTTTCATAGTCGCGTAGTGTCGAATGTTGCACAGTGATCCGTCGATCATTGAAAACACAGAGTGATAGAACTCGCTCAAGGATCAAACAAATAAAATTAATAAAATTCCTGCAAATTTGTAGTAAATATTTATTGGCAAAATCGGAGCCCTGTGTGAAGAGCCGTGTTTGAATAATAATATTCGAACTTATTTATCGCCAGAAAACTTCGACCGACAGAGGCCAAACTCAAACATCGAGCAAATAAAATTACACGTAGCAAAATCAAAAGAACGTGAGACACATTCGTATTCGAACAATATTCAAACATTCGAATATTATATTCATCTATCGATCGACAAGTGCCCACTCAAAAAACGTGGAGCAAACAAAATTCCTGCACGTAGCAGATATCCACTGGCAGAACCAAAACACGAGGAAGCCTCGTGTTCGAATGATATTCAAAGAGTGGAGCCTCGGTGTCCGGTATTGAAAGCATCGACCGTATGGAGCGTAGATGGATCGAGTAGATCGCGACAGGTGAGCAACAGCAGGCAGGCAGGCAGGCAGGAAGGAAGGAAGGAAGGAAGGAAGAGTAGTTGGGGGGTGTCTAAGGGTGGCGATAATAGCCGGAATCGTTAGTGCAGGGCAGAAGTGGATGGGCAGAGATTGAGCGAGCGTGTACGAGCCGGACAAAGCGAGAAGTCTCGCACGCGCGATGAAGCGAGCGAGCGAGCGAGCGAGCGAACAAACCCGACAGAGAGAGAGAGAGAGACAGAGTGTGTGTGTGTGTGCGTGTGTCGCGTCGTGCTCGTATGAAGTACTATCGTAGCTGTCGCGTGGGCAGCCGCTTTATCGCTTTAGCGTCAGATTAATAAGCCGCACGCTCGGCAGTAACGCACCCACACGAACACGCACCCATACAACGTGTATATCACTCGGCGGGCTGGCGCATAAAGTCACGAGCTCGCGTGCAAACAAACGCGCACGGTCCCGCGTGTGCGCGCGTACACGCGCGGCCCAGCCGTGACCACCGCCGCGCGGCGTACACGCTGAAAGCCCTTAGTATTTATTTTATTTGGCTTATTCGTTTCCGGCGACGTTACATCGCCGTTTGCTGGAATTCAATCTACGCGCGTGTGAGTGCCGACCGTGCGCTACGCTCGCCTGCACACAGATTACAACCGATTCCCCCTCTCGCGTACACGCGTTTACTAGCAAAACGTATCTCTTTCTCTCTGTCTCCCTTTGCTTCGTCGTGTCTCGTCCATTTTCTCCTATACTTCTGTGCACGTGTGTTACGTGGTCACGAAAGAACGTCTACTAGGTCTTGCGAATATATTATGCACGTTGCGAACGCAATCGGAGACTGGATTGTTGTCGCAGTTGGTATTGGTCGAGGTTGGACGAAGTCTGAAGATGTGTGCTCAAACAGCCCATTGCTCGTTACATTATTAAGCTACGACATCCGAGGAATTATATTTATACGCTCAATTATGTTTCATATGCTCAGGATGGTTCGCGTTCTAGTCTCTGTATGCATTTTCAGATTTGTTTGAAATTTTGTCCAACTTTATGCAATCGTGTACCTAACAGTCGTCTCTCGTTACAGTAACAAGTGTTCAAGTACTAAATAATGAAGTCAGTGTATCAGAGGATTCCCTGAAGTATAAAAAAGTATATTGTCAATTGGGCAAATCGATCAAATTTCAAATATACTTATATATATATGTAAAAATTCTTCTGTGCTAAATTGTTTGAATATTTCTGCGAGCCACTATTTTTGTGGATTCCCTGAACTAAAACATGCACGTTCAATTGGTTTCCAACCAATCGTCTTCAAATATTAAACGTCGAAATGTTTTCATCTGACTGTGCATACGCGCGTGTCAAAAAATTCTTGCTCCCGTGCTATCTGTTTCAACATTCCCGGTATTGGCGAATCCCCTGAGTCGTGTAATCGTTTCTCCAAAATCGTCTTCGAACCTTCAAAACAGTGCACACTTCGTGCAACACACGTACAACGTATGATGCATTTAAATATTGCATAAAAATTCTTCAGTGTTGATAGCCTGTTGGAATATCTGTTCCATCTTTCTCTTCCTCTCTGTCTCGTTCTCCCGGCGTGTTTCTTCACTCTCGCCCGGTCGTGTGTGTCTCTACACGTGTTACACTCTCTCTTTTTCTCTCTCTCTCTCTCTCTCGCTGTGCATGTGCACGCCGCTTTTGTGTGCAAACGAAGGGAACAGCGGGGGTGTGCGCGCCGGACTCTCACCCTCCCACAGTTTCTCCTCCACCGGCTTCTGCATGACATATGATCTTCCATATTGCTACGGTACACAGGCTGCGCACGTACGCGCGTACCGGCGCAAAAACGCGCGCGTACCGACGCGCCACCAGCGCCCAGCCGCGGGACAGGAGTGAAAAGGAACGTTTGTCACACCAAGTAGCCCGCGCTGAGCGACCACGTTACGTTACGCTACCTTGTATCTCAGGGGGCGGGAGGGTGGCGTGCGGGTTTCCTCGTAGTCGGCTGCAAATAGCGCGCCACCACGCGGTTTAATAAAAAAATGACCGGCCAGGCCTGAAAAGAAGTTATGAAGCGGAGAGAAGATGGAAAACATCGCGATACCAGCGCGTTCTCGCCAAACCTCACCGGCACCGGCGGGGGCGGTGATAAATTTCCACCGACGACTTTATTTCTGCCTTCCGCGCGCTGCGGAACTTTTGCTTCGCCTCGACGTATCGTTTTAATCCGATCTTGTCGGGACATTTAACGCGTGTACGCACTTGGCTCTTTCTCTCACACTCGTCTGGTTCTTCTCGCCTCTTCGTGCACATGTGAAAGATAGAAGCGTTTCCCCTTTTTTAGACACACGTACTCTTGGACGAAGGTTACGCTCTTTAGGTTTATCGTTGTAGTCTGTACAGTTCAGATGATAGGAGAAATTCTTGCGTGAGTTGAGTTGTAATTTTGTCGGAATAATCGTTGTTTCGAAGATGAGGAAGGTTTGACTTTCTTCACTTTCTTTCCTTCTTTCGTTAATCTCCTGCGCCTTTTTTTTTTTTTCGTCCCAAATTTCAACATTTTCTCAGCTTTAAGTAGTAATGTTAACGATAAGTTTGTTACTTTTTTAATAATGTCTATCCAGTGATATCGTACCGACGGGATCGAAAGAAAAAGAAAACGACGAATTGTTGTGTACGGTCACTCGTTATGGTCCGCGAACCAGTTGCCAGCGCAAAGGGGTTGAACAAAGACGAAAGTTACGACGAAACGTCGTAGTGTGACAATTTAATTTCGGGAGTTTTCCATTATATGGATAGTCTGTCGACTATTGACGCGAGAAGAAAAGGACAAGTACCTCTAGAGGGATGAAAAGTTTGAGACAAATCTTCAGTTTCAACACTTCGTGTCAGGAACTACGTGTATAGATAAATAGGCCGGAATTTTCCGAAATGAAAGGTGAAAACGACGATTGCCGAGATAGAAGAAGTGGCAAGGATAGAAACGGAGGCGAAGGTACGATTTTTCAGCTGCGCCCGTAGATAACCCTGATTTTCCGCGGCGACTCGAAAAGAGGAGTGGAATAGTGGATAAGGGGTGGTTACCATAAAGCACATAGCACAAGTCATCCATGGCGCGACTCTTTGTTCGAGTAACAATATAAGGGTGAATCGCGGTCGGGGGATTGTTTGTGTCTCGTACTACCAGGGAGGGTGGTGGGTGGGGGATGATTCCACCATTTATTACGGCGACATTCCAGCCTGATAATACTAGGAATACGACTGCGAACGGGAATGTTGCTTCGTTCCTTGTCGTTGGATCAAGAAACGCGTTTGTAAGTGGCGAGAAGGGAGAGAACTGTATTTCGTTTCACCCCTCTCGCCGTGTCTCACGTTATTTTTACAAATGGAACGTAGGTGTACGTTATATATCCACGATTTTTATAAGCTCGATCAACTCGTTTTTATTACGTTTCCTCGTGTCGTTTACATTTCTACCTTTTTTTTTTCTTTTTTCTTTTCTTTTGTTTTTTACTATTATCGGTTAAAAATAATCCGTTCTGTTTGGAACTTTCGACTGGGCTGATATCGTTCGATCGGAGACGACTGTTTCTAATTTTAATTGATATTTAATTTTTGTAATCTCGTTTTTATTATTGTCCCTATGTCATTCACACTTCTACTTTTTTTTTCCATTATCGGTTAAAACGTTCCATTGAACTCTCGACTGATGTCGTTATACCGGAGATGACTATTTCTAATTTTTGTCAACTCGTTATTATCCCCGTGTCATTTACATTTCTATTTTTGCTGNTTTTTTTTTTTTTTTTTTTTTTTTTTTTCCTTTTTTTTTTTTTTTTTTTTTTTTTTTTTTTTTTTTTTTTTTTTTTTTTTTGTTATTGTCGATTTCATTGAACTCTCGACTGATATTCAATCGAAGATGATTGTTTCTAATTTATGCACGCTTTTAATCACTCGATGAAAAGGATTGTGACAAATTCTGTTGTGTAAAACATAAAGTTAAATATTGAAAAAATGTGCGCATTATAAAGTTAAATATTGAAAAATTATGCGTGTAGTATGTAACAAATTATGTAATTTACGTACATCAGTAATTTGAAGTATTGATTTATTAACAAAAATTCGAAAGTTCAAATTATTAATGAGAATTCTGAATTGAAAGAAACTGAAATCTATCGTGCTCCATCCTGATGTTTATTTGATATTAAAATACGTCGTTAATTATTGCGTTACATTCTACAGTTACACAATTCCAATTTCATAATTTAAACCCTCTTCAATTTAATTTTCATCTTCTTCAAATCACTCTGTTCAGTTCACGCAATTCCATCCACAATAAATTCCACGTTCGAAATTCAAAGTTTCTTCTTCGAGCTAATCATTTGCAGACAAAAAAAAAAAAAAATTCCAAATATTTTACTTTCGCAGTGCAGAAAGATAAACCCCCCCCCAATCCAAAAACCCAAAAAAAAAACAAAAAAAAAACCAAAAAAAAAAAAAAAAAAGAGGGAAAGAAAAAAAGAGAAAAAAAAAAGTACAAAATGTCATCGAAACAGATAGAAAAATCGCGTTATAGGGTCGGCCTCGATTAGCAAACGGTAACGAATAATCGAAGCTGGCGCGCGGTTTCTCTCGCGGTTTCCACCGTTAGCCCTGCCCAGCAATATTTTCGTTTCATTGACAAACGCTGTTTTGATAACACTCGATCGCGTGATATTTTTTCCCTCTCCTCTCTCTCTCTCTCTTTTTTCTTTTTCGGTTTCCCCCGGTTTTTTTCCTCCCCCCTCTTCCTTTTTTTTTCCACCGCTCGTTCGGTCCGAATCGCTTAGTCCGCAGGATGATTTGTCTCCCGTTCTCGTTTCTGTCGTCGGTCGCGTTTACATCGATTTATTACGGGCCGAGCTTTCGAGCGAGCCCTTTCCGCGCGCGCGAGAGAGCGGATACCAAACGGCAAACGGTTAAGTGTGGGTGGCGAGACACCGCAGAAACCGAGTTTTGCGGTGCTAAAATCAATTCCGTGTTTGCCTGTCAATTTATCGCTAATGGCCGGCCAGGTAACAGCTGATGATAACGCGATGCTCCGTGGCAGTTTACCTCGAATGTCGATTTTAGTGTTCAAGCATTCGCGGACGGTCGCCAGCTCGCAACAGCCGCGCGCGTGTATACTTTTCCGCTTCCTGCACGACCTATCCAATCCTTCTGTCAATCCGCCGGCCACCTCTAATCGCGTACAATGCGCGTTTGCTCGTCGTTTTTCAACCCGGAATGTTCTCTCTTTTTTATTCCTTCTTCTTTTTCGAAACGACATTATTTCAGATTCTTCGAGGAATTTTTAGTCTTTCTTTCTTCTAGGTGCGTCTCCTTTTGAAATTATTTCGTTTAATTTGTTATTTATCCTTTTGTCCGGGCTCCTTTAAAAATATTGATTTTATGTTTCTTTGAATGATTTTTTCCCTCCTTTTTAATTTGTTGCGTTTCAGGAATTTTCCATTTTGTCATTTTCTTTGTACAGCTCTGTCATTAGTATCGATAATTTTACGTATTCTGTGCATTCTCTTGTTTCAAATTTTTCCCATAAATGCGTGAAAAAAAATTTTTCCCACAAATGCTTGGGCAACTTCATATTTTATTTTCTGACGATAAATAAAAATATGGAATTTGCATAAAGAGATTTGCTAAATGTTACAACGGCGCATATTGTGCGTCTTCAAATTTTGCGCGAACGATATAATTCCGACAAATCTACGCTTCAAACACTGACAAACTCGCTTAAAAAGGGAAGAAACAGGATGAAACAAAAATTCTACAACTCTGTCATAATGCCAGAAGACCGTGCACATACAAATAACACCGCTAAAAATCGACACTATAAATTTAAAAAAAGGGAAAAGAAAGAAGAACCAAAGTAGAATCGATCCTGGTAGTGGTCGGACAATCGGGAATCGTATAATCGTAAGATTTAGTAGTGGCGCGACCCCTCCGGGAGGCTGAAAGACGTCGCGCTGCCGCGCGTCGCCACAATAGCCCCGATGATTTACGCAGATATAAATACCGATCCGTCCCTCTTTCTTTCTTTCTTTCTTTCTTTCTTTCTTTCTTTCATTCTCTTCTTCTCTCTGCGGGCCACGGAAAACTTTGGCTACTCTTCGATGGATCACAAAGAAGCAAGGGAGTCCGTAGGCCGTACGAAGATGCAATATCACCCCGTTATGACGGCCCCCGTATTTTAGTAAGGTGCGTAGGGTGAGACTGCCATTGGCTGGCCCCATTGCCATGGTGTGTATCGTAACGCGGCACCGCGCTCAGCACGGTACACACATCAATCACCGGCATTTTAATATCGGGTACCGTACAATACCACCAACACCGATATTCCCTGGTACTCTACCAAAACCCACCCTCTCGTCCACCTCCCCCCCCCCCACCTTCTCTGCTTGAAAACCGGTTTTTATGGCGAAATTCTTCTAATTCGTCCTCTGATCCACCCTTCCGTCCTCTTCATCCTCCGTCCATGTAGACTGTCGTTTACCACCCGTTTGTTTCCTTTTTCCCTCGCTGCATCGGGAGTCAGACGCGTTTCGAAATTTTATTAACACCACCGTGTGAGGCACAGTTGTCACGATTATACTATGTGTCGGTCAGAAATCTTTGACTTGGAAATGTTGTCTTTAGAGCCACGCGAATTCTTTTTCCACTGTTTTGGCAGCGAGGCACGTTTGAAACTGTTTGAGACACATTTTGGAGTTTTATTAATATTGCAGTGTTGTGGTACAGTTGTCACGATAATGTTACGTGCTAGTCTCGGACTAGGAAATCCTGTTTTCAAAGCCACGCGAATTCTTTTTCCACAGCTATGGTAGTGAGACACGTTTGAAACTGTTTGAGACACGTTTCGAAATTTTATTAATATTGCAATGTCGTAGTACAATTGTCATGATTGTGTTACGTACTAATCTTTAATTAGGAAATCTTGTCTTTAGAGCCATGCGAATTCTTTTTCCACTGTTTTGACAGTGAAACACGTTTGAAACTGTTTGAAACACGTTTTATCAACACTGCAGTTGGACGCAATTGTCACGACTGTGTTATGTCGGTATTTTTTCCAAATAATACATATAGCGTTCCCTAAAAATATTTCCATTTCCCTTAAGAAGAAAAGAAAACGAGTAAAGTATGGGCAAGTAGTAGCGACACGTGCAACAGTTAAAGAAAAAAAAAAAAACAAAGAAAGCAAAGAGAGGAGAAAATGAGGAAACGGGAGAACAGTCTTGCGAGAACGGGGACATGTTCGAACAGATTGCAACGATCGAGCATCGGTAATCGAATGACCGATGGAAAACTTGGTCGACCTCGATCCTATATTCGCGATTAGGGCTGCTAATTGCGCATCACGGGCAGATGCGGCGCGTATCGCGCGCACTGAAGTACAAAGGGGCGACCGCACCGCAGCGTTCTGTCCGGCAGCGCAACCTAATCAATGCGCATTTCGCTGGCGATTTCCGTAATTGTGGTGACGCGTTCGAACGTCCTGCATCGCCGCGAGATGAATAAACAAGCAAACGGACGAACAAGTGGACGCTTTGACGCGCGTGACGTTACCTTCCGACGGACACTCTTTTTTTCTCTTTCTTTTTTCTTTTTTTCTTTGTGAGTTGACGAGTAGACTCGTCGTGAAGGAATGGGATAATTTTTCGTGTAACAACGAGCGAAGTAATTGCAGTTTGTTACTTGAATTAAATCTTTTGTGGAAGATGAAATATAATTTGTAAATTTTAGACATTTTGAAATATTTCGGGACTAGGTTTGACTATTTCTAAATATTTTCTTCCAATTGATATTAATTATTATTAAACGATAAAATTATTAATTTTTCAAGAAAAAAAGTACTATTTCCTTATAATTTAATTCAATTTCACAGCAGTCGCACATACTCTGTGTTTGACGAGTATAGTGGTCGTCGTGTCAATTTAGATACACAGGTACTGAAAGCAACACTAGCAAGCAAACCAAGAATACCTATGATACAAAACACCTCTCCTTCGTTAAAATTCAGTTTTAAATTCACTTTAAAAATCGAATTTCGTCTGTCGTTTAAGTAATTTTTCGTAAAATGCATACCTAGTGACTTTGTATATACCTTGTACATTCATTGAGAATTCTGTACTCCTCACGCGCCTCTCATTTTGATCGCAATTCAAATTACAAACTGCGTCCCCTCGTCGCCAAAAACTGGCATCGAAATCGCGACACACACGGATATTTCCAGCGAAATACGTCCAAAACCATGATCTTCCTTTTTCTAACGATAGCGCAGAAACGGGGGACAAAGTTGCGTAAAAGGGTTGGAACGATAGTTGGAACCACAAAGGCTTCTCGAGCACGAAGAAACGATTTATGCTTGGTTGAATTTTGTTTTCAATCCCCCCCCCTCCCCCCTCCCTTTTTGCAGAACAAAATAACATAAATATCGACGATGGTTCGCATCGGGGATCGATTCTTTTGTAATCCATACATTACACAGGCTATATTTTCATTTTTTATTTGGAAACAGTTGAGGGTGGAAGAGGGAGAGAGGCAGGGTTGGGCATTGGATGCTTTTATGGTGGTGACTGTATGGACTGTATTGGTATAGGTTGTAGCGTGTACACGCGTGCACACACGAGCGTGGTCTGGCCCATGACGAGAGATGAAATTCACCTGGAACACGTGCTGCCCTTGTTCGCCTCGTGACGCGGTGACGTAGTCACTGAGAGGATTATTTTTCCATGAAAAACTGATAGGCACCGTTACTCCTGCAAATCTGCGCGAACATTATGTAACGACATTTTTCCATCGGCCGAAAGATCTCGCTCCGGCTGATGGCGACAGATCGTACGTTTACACGTCAAACATTGTCCAACGCCAACACCTTTCACAAAACACTTCAGCTTTTGTAAGTTTAGAGGTTTTGACTGCTCCCTCGAGTGTCTGTACAATTTTTTAGCACGCGATTTTCATCATAAACATCGAAAGAAATTGCAAACTATTAATATCACAAATATTGAAAGAAATTGCAAGTCACGTGCTGTTGGCTCACGTTGGAATCGAATTGAAATCTTTCTTACTGTAAATACTGGTTTAGCCTTCAAAGACGATAAGCTTTTGAAGACTTAGACTGTTTGATATTTTTAAACGACAACGGTAAATAATTACACTTGTTCTTCTTTTTATTTTACTATTGGTAAATAAACTCTTCTGTCGTTCGTACACTAATTAACCACTATTATTTTTTATCAGCTGGTTTTCTGTTGTTGAGTATACTTTTACTACTGTAATGGTTGACTGAAATGAGCTTCATTGTACTTATTTCGTCTTTGTTTAGATCTTCACGCGGTAACTACTGTTGATTTCGCCTGCATATAATTACGTAATTTAGCACCGTTGTATCTCACCGAACATCAACGTACACTATTAGTGTCTCAGAGCGTCGAGAACAATAGGATAAATAACACGGCTCCGAAATATGTTACACGGAACTGCGTGTATTCATCTGTTTGTTCGTACAAAGAAACGAAAATTAGGTTTGGCCGGTGTTGCGCGAGCTTCACCCCTGGTTACGTATCAAGATTATATTTTTTTTTTTTTTTTTTTTTTTTTTTTTTGTTTCATTATACTGGAAAAATAACAAATTTATCAAGATTAAAGAACGAAGCTAAAATATCGTAGCTTCGTGCAATAATAGAAACACGAGCAGCGTTCGCTTCTGAAACGCGTAATATCCGATTTTTATAATATCAGGGATAAAAGAAAGCAAAAAAAAAAAAAAAAAAATGCAGCCGAGGGGTCATCGAGGAAAAAATATATAGCGGCTAAACGCGAATTATTGCGACAATATTTTCAAACCCGTCCGATTGTTTACTGCCGTAATCTGCGCCAATGTATCAGTTAAATTAATCATTTGCCTCCCAATGTTGTCGATAAGATTGCTATTTTTTGTTTTTGTTTTTTTTTTCGTTTTTTTTTTTGTCTCTCTCTTTTTCTGCAACGACAACGTTGCAGCGTTAGATTATGATGAACCGTGGAACGCGAAAATAATTCTACGTGATTGACTTTTAGAAATAACTAGAAAAAAAATTGACGCGTGCGTGTGTGTGATACACTGATATTCAACTCGATAAAATTTAGTGTAATTTTATTTGATTGGAAATAACGTTGTTGTGAAATTGACGGAGACAGATTAACTTGCGGAAATGACTATAAATTACAAGGTTTAACACGGCGTGTAAATGCACCGATATTTTTCGTAGTGAAATTCAAAGAGTTTCTATTCGAACAAGAATGATGTTGTTACAAGACATTCGCGATTGATAAATAACTATAAATTATAGGATATGATGCATTGAAATTTAATGGGGATTCTGTTTGAACGAAAGTTACCTTGCAGCAAAGACTTGTAGATAAAATTATAAATTATAAAATGTAAGAGAGACACCAACACTTTCTCTCCTGAAACTTAATAAAATCTGACGTGTTCCGAACAAAATAATGTTGTTACAAAGATGAACGTTTCTCTCTGTGAAGCTCAAAACGAGAACAAGAACGTTCGTGACTGACCGAGGTCACAGTAACGGAGCAACATTTTTTCTCGTGAGATTTAATCGCTTGCGCTGGCAACTGATTGCTGACCGTAACGAGCGACCAAACCGTATACAATAATTCGTCGCTTTCTTTTCGAACTCGTAGCAATTATTGAGAGGTAAAAAATTTATTATTTTTTTTTTCCCTTTTTTTTTTTTTAAATTTTAAAAAAAAAAAAAAAAAAAATAAAACCGAGTAAGTATTACAATTTTGGAACAAAACATTCTCGACGTGCGTGGCGCAAGAGGCCGATAAAACTCCACCTGACGAAAGGATCGACAGACTAGACTGACTTTCGGAGAAATATTAGGATCGACGACACACGGCTGTTTAATTCTCGGCTGTTTTGCAGGCAAACGGAGTCGCGGTGATTACGACGAGCGTCGCGCGACGCGCTAACGACTAGTCGGCTCGGATATTCCGCTTTGATTCGATTTCGTATCGAAAAGTACTCTTCGGTATCGTCGTCCCTGTCAACGGTCTCGCTATTATTCGCGATAACGCGGTCGTTATATCAGGTTTTCGACATTTCGAAATTCGCACCGGGAGCCGGAGGGCAGGTGACGCCGCTCGTTGCCGCTCGTTACCGCTCTGGCCCCGTCCCGGGCCCCGTGGCTCGTTCATACTTTCCGCAAAAGCTTTCGTACGAAATATAATCCACCGCCAGGTTAAATTACAGCCAACGCGAAAGCTGCTCTCGCGCGGATCCCGCACGCAAGCAGCTATTTCAATTGACAACGTTATTCCCGCAATAGTTGTCGGCCACTCGCGCGCGCTCTCTTTACACGTCTCTCCTTCTCTTTCGCTCATTTTTTTTTTCTCGTTTTCCTTTGGACAACAATTGATCAATATTTTTAACGTCAGCTTGGCTTGGTTTCGTTCAGATCAAAGTTTGACGCGGATAAATACATTCTGACGTGCCATTTTTCTGAGAACTGAGATCTTTTAGAACTAATAAATAAAATTGTCCAGGGACGTTGATGAGTGTAAGGAAATCTTTATAATACAGTAGGGCACGCAAGTTTCTATTTATGTGTTTTGCAAGGATTCATTCAGACCTTTGAAAATACTGTTTTGTGTGAAATATCTGTAAAATATCTAAATAGCAATTATCAACTGATCATTTTGACCATTTTCGTAGTGTTAAATAGTCAATACGAAATTAATAAAAATCAGTCGCAGTAAATTTGCCATTTCTCGAGTGGAACGTCCTCATTTAGAGGTGCCATTTTTAAGCAGAAACTCTTAAGGATAAGCGATACTATTAGATAATCCAGTTTGACTACTTGGTAATTTACATTCCTTTCATCAAGGAATTTTAAGACACGATTGTTTTTATCCGTATATTTCTGTATTTAGCTATAAATATAAAAGTTATACTTGAAGAAAAGATAATGTGCAACACAATGCAAACTAAATATCTGTAATATTACAGTCTAGTTATATTACAGTAAAAAATAAAGTGTAATTTCTATATGATTATCTTTATTCTCATATATCTCAAATTTCATTTTTTTTTTTTTTTGTAACGTGTCATTCTTTCCATAATTAGGTCAAACTCAGTCAAACACGCTCAAACATTTACGCGAAGAAACAATAGCGTCACCCAAAAAAGAAAAAAAAAAAAAAAATAGACGTCTCCTTTGGAAACTCCTAATATCTCCACTCCCCAAACGTGACATAAAATAGTAATAATTCCACCCCGATCGAAAATACCTGAAATTTTATCGTTAACGGACGTCTCACTGGAAATTCCACTAAACCCCCGCCCTCTCTGAACCGACGTTTATACAGACGATATTTTTAAGTCGATGAGATTTAGTTTCCAGTTTTACCCTTATCGAAAATCCAGCCTTTATCTTCCGTGCGGCGTTGCCTGTTAATTCAACGAGAATTCACTATCCATCCGCGGTTCTTGTGTATCCGCGAGCGTACATAGGTATAGAACGACGGGGGCGGGGAAAGGGGAGGGGGGCGGAGAGGGAGAGGGAAGAGAGAGCACGTCGGATTACTCGACAGGAATATCATTTTATTTGACGTTGAACTCATTCCGGAATACATTTGTTATTAATTAATAAATGCCAGTGGTCGCCTCTGCACAGAGCTATCGGATTTAAAGCAAGCTCTCGTTTCTCTCCTCCCTTCTCTGACCACCCCATCGGCCTCCTCCTCCTCCCCCTCCCCCTCGTCCTCCGCCTCCTCTGCGTGTTCCTACACCTACACCCACACCCACACCAGCATCTGCCGCTCTCGCGAGCCCCTAGATGTACATCATACGTACATGTGCGAACGCTGATTGACCCACGGAGTGATCGTTCGGCCATGAACGCCGGGACGGATGGCTCGGCTGCTCATTTTACACACCCACAATGGAAAATTTCGAATTTCTCTTTTTTTTTCTTTCTTTCTTTCTTTCTTTTTCTGTTTTTTTTTTTTTTTTTTTTTTTTTTTTTTTTTTNAAAATTTTGAATTTTTTTTTTTTTTTTTTTTTTTTTTTTTTTTTTTTTTTTTTTTTTTTTTTTTTTTTTTTTTTTTTTCCTTTTGAACATTCGCGATGATGCCTCGTTCCTTGCCTCGGACGTTGGTCATTTCTCCGTTTATCGCGGGAAATAATGCCCCGTTTTTTTTTTTGCTTCCCCGGGTTGTTGCGCCTTTCGCTTCTGCCTCCTTTCTTCATCGCCGCGCCGCCACGATTGCTCTCGCGATCGGCCTTCTCGATATCCTCGCGGCTTTCAAGCGGCATTGAAGCGCGCCGAAGAATCGACGCTGGCAAACCGAGCGATTTCTTCTGTTTCTGCGAATATATATATGTATATATTTTGGAGATTCGAACGACTTTTCGCGAAAGTTTGTAATTTTTTCTTCAACGTCTCTCCAGTGGAAATTTTAGGTTTCAATCTCTAAGTTGGATTGTTCCATCTTTATCTCGGACGATTAATGAAAGACAATCGGCAATAGAGCTTCCGGAATTTTTAACAACGTTCAGGGTCAGAAATTTCGAGATTTTTCAATTTTAAGAGTTTAGAAACCTCGAAGAAACGATCGATTCGATTTGTACAGTCTCAGAAAAATCTGGCTCGCGTTCGTTTTTTTCTTCTTTTTTTTTTTGGGAGGGGAATTTTATAATAGCTTGAAAACGTGAAAGCATATTGTCATCGCCATTCAATATCGTGCTAGGTACCCTCAAATCGATATTAAATTCTACGCGCGCACACACACGCGCGCGACCAGGGACAGGTATAATGTTTCTATTCCGTGATATAATCGATAAAATATTTAAATCGTCCAGAGTTTCGTGAATTTAATATTCGAATAATAATAAAAAAAGAAAAAAAAAGAAGAAATGAAAAGAAGGAACAAATTATATTCTCTGTGTATCTGGTTCTGGTATTACTACTACTAGTTACCGAACGAGTTCTGAGAATTGTGCAACGACGTGAAAAATTTCATCGGCGGCTTTGCGTAAGTTCCGGTACTGTGTAAAATGTTAAATCGATATCTAGTTGGCGCTAGATATTTACGAAATATCGATGCTGAGGGACAAGGACGAAATGAAAGAAAATTAAATGAAACAAACTGGTACTATCAAAGTAGTAAAACTGATAAATTCTCTTTCTAAATATTAAGAAAATATTTTCGAAGGCAGGAGTAATGAACGCCTGTAAAATGTACTTCAGATTCATACGTAACACAATGTTTTTTTCCATCGTACAGTTCCAAAGGTGCAAGGTCTTGTACGAAAAGGGAAACAAGGCTGATGTTATAACTCGAAAACTAAGATTGGAATGGCAAGTTGTGAATAAGAGTCAGTTCACTCTACACGAGTGAACATAATAGGGTGGAACGACTCTTCGAATTAGTACGACGAGCTAGTCTACAACGCATTAACAGTGAAATAATTTTTGGTTAAATTTTGGTCAAAGTATCTTCGTTAATCAAATTTGACTGTGCTTTTTCTGTCTCTTCCTGAGAATTTGTTTCTCATCGTGAATAGTATGGAGGCGGAAACAGTGCGATGGAAGTCAAGTTAGTATTCTAGTAATCTAGTTAGTATTCCGTCGAGTATAAAAAGAAATTGCTTTTAAGACGATCGTAGTTGATTCCTCGAATTTGTTTAATAGAGAGAATTACAGGCTCGTCTTGTTTGCATTGGATCTTCTATTCATTTATATTGATGGTTTCTGTTGGTTCGAGGAACTTTCATTAACTCTCTGTAATCCGAATTTTTTTTAGTATAATTAATTAATCGATTGCAGTTACTTGTGCCAAATTCGCTTCAGATCTGAAATTTTCGTATTAATTTTGGTAAATTTCTTATTTAGTGGCTTTTTCTCGTTTTAGCGACAAACTCTTAACAAAATTTTAGGAAAAGCCGCCAAACTAAAAATTTACAAATTTACTCGTGACTTTTGCAAAGTTACTTGGTACTTTTCTAACGATGTATCGACGAAATAACTGTACAAAATAAAATGTACGCGTCACTTTTAAATTACGTTATGTTACAGAGAGTTAACCCATTGACAGTCACACTAATTTTACACCCCCTCTTCCCCTTATAAATCAAACTAAAAATTTACAAACTCGTGACTTTTGCAAAGTTACTTGGTACTTTTCTAACAATTTATCGACGAAATAACTGTACAAAATAAAATGTACGCGTCACTCTTAAATTACGCTATGTTACAGAGAGTTAATTGACAATCACGCGAATTTTACACCCCCTCCTCCCCTTATAAATCACTGTAAGTTAGAAAAACATCTAATTTTTCTCGACGTTGAAAATTTTCAGTGCGTTTAACACAAATTTATCCTGTCTTTTTTTTTTTTTTTTTTTTTTTTTTT